>NW_024057739.1:42084-90808 GCF_016432855.1 Salvelinus namaycush | reverse complement strand
ATAAACTGATCAGTCACTTATTGACCGGTATCTACCATTAAACTGTACCAGTCACTTATTGACCTGGTATCTGACATTAAACTGTACCAGTCACTTATTGACCTGGTATCTACCATTAAACTGTACCAGTCACTTATTGACCTGGTATCTACCATTAAACTGTACCAGTCACTTATTGACCTGGTATCTACCATTAAACTGTATCAGTCACTTATTGACCTGGTATCTGACATTAAACTGTACCAGTCACTTATTGACCTGGTATCTCCATTAAACTGTATCAGTCACTTATTGACCTGGTATCTGACATTAAACTGTACCAGTCACTTATTGACCTGGTATCTGCCATTAAACTGTATCAGTCACTTATTGACCTGGTATCTACCATTAAACTGTACCAGTCACTTATTGACCTGGTATCTACCATTAAACTGTACCAGTCACTTATTGACCTGGTATCTACCATTAAACTGTACCAGTCACTTATTGACCTGGTATCTACCATTAAACTGTACCAGTCACTTATTGACCTGGTATCTACCATTAAACTGTATCAGTCACTTATTGACCTGGTATCTACCATTAAACTGTACCAGTCACTTATTGACCTGGTATCAACCATTAAACTGTACCAGTCACTTATTGACCTGGTATCTGACATTAAACTGTACAGTCACTTATTGACCTGGTATCTGACCATTAAACTGTATCAGTCACTTATTGACCTGGTATCTACCATTAAACTGTACCAGTCACTTATTGACCTGGTATCTACCATTAAACTGTACCAGTCACTTATTGACCTGGTATCTGACCATTAAACTGTATCAGTCACTTATTGACCTGGTATCTACCATTAAACTGTATCAGTCACTTATTGACCTGGTATCTGACATTAAACTGTACCAGTCACTTATTGACCTGGTATCTACCATTAAACTGTATCAGTCACTTATTGACCTGGTATCTGACATTAAACTGTACCAGTCACTTATTGACCTGGTATCTACCATTAAACTGTATCAGTCACTTATTGACCTGGTATCTACCATTAAACTGTACCAGTCACTTATTGACCTGGTATCTACCATTAAACTGTATCAGTCACTTATTGACCTGGTATCTACCATTAAACTGTATCAGTCACTTATTGACCTGGTATCTACCATTAAACTGTATCAGTCACTTATTGACCTGGTATCTACCATTAAACTGTATCAGTCACTTATTGACCTGGTATCTACCATTAAACTGTACCAGTCACTTATTGACCTGGTATCTACCATTAAACTGTACCAGTCACTTATTGACCTGGTATCTGACATTAAACTGTACCAGTCACTTATTGACCTGGTATCTGACATTAAACTGTATCAGTCACTTATAGACCTGGTATCTACCATTAAACTGTACCAGTCACTTATAGACCTGGTATCTACCATTAAACTGTACCAGTCACTTATTGACCTGGTATCTACCATTAAACTGTATCAGTCACTTATTGACCTGGTATCTACCATTAAACTGTATCAGTCACTTATTGACCTGGTATCTACCATTAAACTGTACCAGTCACTTATTGACCTGGTATCTGACATTAAACTGTATCAGTCACTTATTGACCTGGTATCTACCATTAAACTGTACCAGTCACTTATTGACCTGGTATCTACCATTAAACTGTACCAGTCACTTATTGACCTGGTATCTACCATTAAACTGTACCAGTCACTTATTGACCTGGTATCTGACATTAAACTGTATCAGTCACTTATAGACCTGGTATCTACCATTAAACTGTATCAGTCACTTATTGACCTGGTATCTACCATTAAACGGTATCAGTCACTTATTGACCTGGTATCTACCATTAAACTGTACCAGTCACTTATTGACCTGGTATCTACCATTAAACTGTATCAGTCACTTATTGACCTGGTATCTACCATTAAACTGTACCAGTCACTTATTGACCTGGTATCTACCATTAAACTGTATCAGTCACTTATTGACCTGGTATCTACCATTAAACTGTACCAGTCACTTATTGACCTGGTATCTACCATTAAACTGTATCAGTCACTTATTGACCTGGTATCTACCATTAAACTGTACCAGTCACTTATAGACCTGGTATCTACCATTAAACTGTATGAGTCACTTATTGACCTGGTATCTACCATTAAACTGTACCAGTCACTTATTGACCTGTTATCTACCATTAAACTGTATCAGTCACTTATTGACCTGGTATCTACCATTAAACTGTATCAGTCACTTATTGACCTGGTATCTACCATTAAACTGTATCAGTCACTTATTGACCTGGTATCTACCATTAAACTGTATCAGTCACTTATTGACCTGGTATCTACCATTAAACTGTATCAGTCACTTATTGACCTGGTATCTACCATTAAACTGTATCAGTCACTTATTGACCTGGTATCTACCATTAAACTGTATCAGTCACTTATTGACCTGGTATCTGACATTAAACTGTATCAGTCACTTATTGACCTGGTATCTACCATTAAACTGTACCAGTCACTTATTGACCTGGTATCTACCATTAAACTGTATCAGTCACTTATTGACCTGGTATCTACCATTAAACTGTATCAGTCACTTATAGACCTGGTATCTACCATTAAACTGTACCAGTCACTTATTGACCTGTTATCTACCATTAAACTGTATCAGTCACTTATTGACCTGGTATCTACCATTAAACTGTATCAGTCACTTATTGACCTGGTATCTACCATTAAACTGTACCAGTCACTTATTGACCTGGTATCTACCATTAAACTGTACCAGTCACTTATAGATCTGGTATCTACCATTAAACTGTATCAGTCACTTATTGACCTGGTATCTGACATTAAACTGTACCAGTCACTTATTGACCTGGTATCTCCATTAAACTGTATCAGTCACTTATTGACCTGGTATCTGACATTAAACTGTACCAGTCACTTATTGACCTGGTATCTGCCATTAAACTGTATCAGTCACTTATAGACCTGGTATCTACCATTAAACTGTACCAGTCACTTATAGACCTGGTATCTACCATTAAACTGTACCAGTCACTTATTGACCTGGTATCTACCATTAAACTGTACCAGTCACTTATTGACCTGGTATCTACCATTAAACTGTACCAGTCACTTATAGACCTGGTATCTCCATTAAACTGTATCAGTCACTTATTGACCTGGTATCTACCATTAAACTGTATCAGTCACTTATTGACCTGGTATCTGACATTAAACTGTATCAGTCACTTATTGACCTGGTATCTACCATTAAACTGTACCAGTCACTTATTGACCTGGTATCTACCATTAAACTGTACCAGTCACTTATAGACCTGGTATCTACCATTAAACTGTACCAGTCACTTATTGACCTGGTATCTACCATTAAACTGTACCAGTCACTTATTGACCTGGTATCTACCATTAAACTGTACCAGTCACTTATAGACCTGGTATCTACCATTAAACTGTACCAGTCACTTATTAACCTGGTATCTACCATTAAACTGTACCAGTCACTTATTGACCTGGTATCTGACATTAAACTGTATCAGTCACTTATTGACCTGGTATCTACCATTAAACTGTACCAGTCACTTATTGACCTGGTATCTACCATTAAACTGTACCAGTCACTTATTGACCTGGTATCTACCATTAAACTGTATCAGTCACTTATTGACCTGGTATCTACCATTAAACTGTACCAGTCACTTATTGACCTGGTATCTACCATTAAACTGTATCAGTCACTTATTGACCTGGTATCTAACATTAAACTCTCTCATGTCTCTGTAGTGTTTACTCTCTCATGTCTCTGTAGTGTTTACTCTCTCATGTCTCTGTGTCTCTGTAGTGTTTACTCTCTCATGTCTCTGTGTTTCTGTAGTGTTTACTCTCTCATGTCTCTGTGTCTCTGTAGTGTTTACTCTCTCATGTCTCTGTGTTTCTGTAGTGTCTACTCTCTCATGTCTCTGTGTTTCTGTAGTGTTTACTCTCTCATGTCTCTGTGTTTCTGTAGTGTTTACTCTCTCATGTCTCTCATGTCTCTGTAGTGTTTACTCTCTCATGTCTCTGTGTTTCTGTAGTGTTTACTCTCTCATGTCTCTGTGTTTCTGTAGTGTTTACTCTCTCATGTCTCTGTGTTTCTGTAGTGTTTACTCTCTCATGTCTCTGTAGTGTTTACTCTCTCGTGTCTCTGTGTCTCTGTAGTGTTTACTCTCTCATGTCTCTGTGTTTCTGTAGTGTTTACTCTCTCATGTCTCTGTGTTTCTGTAGTGTTTACTCTCTCATGTCTCTGTGTTTCTGTAGTGTTTACTCTCTCATGTCTGTGTGTCTCTGTAGTGTTTACTCTCTCATGTCTCTGTGTTTCTGTAGTGTCTACTCTCTCATGTCTCTGTGTTTCTGTAGTGTTTACTCTCTCATGTCTCTGTGTTTCTGTAGTGTCTACTCTCTCATGTCTCTGTGTCTCTGTAGTGTTTACTCTCTCATGTCTCTGTGTTTCTGTAGTGTTTACTCTCTCATGTCTCTGTGTTTCTGTAGTGTTTACTCTCTCATGTCTCTGTGTCTCTGTAGTGTTTACTCTCTCATGTCTGTGTGTCTCTGTAGTGTTTACTCTCTCATGTCTCTGTGTCTCTGTAGTGTTTACTCTCTCATGTCTGTGTGTCTCTGTAGTGTTTACTCTCTCATGTCTCTGTGTTTCTGTAGTGTTTACTCTCTCATGTCTCTGTGTTTCTGTAGTGTTTACTCTCTCATGTCTCTGTGTTTCTGTAGTGTTTACTCTCTCATGTCTCTGTGTCTCTGTAGTGTTTACTCTCTCATGTCTCTCATGTCTCTGTAGTATTTACTCTCTCATGTCTCTGTGTTTCTGTAGTGTTTACTCTCTCATGTCTCTGTAGTATTTACTCTCTCATGTCTCTGTGTTTCTGTAGTGTTTACTCTCTCATGTCTCTGTGTTTCTGTAGTGTTTACTCTCTCATGTCTCTGTGTTTCTGTAGTGTTTACTCTCTCATGTCTCTGTGTCTCTGTAGTGTTTGCTCTCTCATGTCTCTGTGTTTCTGTAGTGTTTACTCTCTCATGTCTCTGTGTTTCTGTAGTGTTTACTCTCTCATGTCTCTCATGTCTCTGTAGTGTTTACTCTCTCATGTCTCTGTAGTGTTTACTCTCTCGTGTCTCTGTGTCTCTGTAGTGTTTACTCTCTCATGTCTCTGTGTTTCTGTAGTATTTACTCTCTCATGTCTCTGTGTTTCTGTAGTGTTTACTCTCTCATGTCTCTGTGTCTCTGTAGTGTTTACTCTCTCATGTCTCTGTGTCTCTGTAGTGTTTACTCTCTCATGTCTCTGTGTTTCTGTAGTGTTTACTCTCTCATGTCTCTGTGTCTCTGTAGTGTTTACTCTCTCATGTCTCTGTAGTGTTTACTCTCTCATGTCTCTCATGTCTCTGTAGTGTTTACTCTCTCATGTCTCTCATGTCTCTGTAGTGTTTACTCTCTCATGTCTCTGTGTTTCTGTAGTGTTTACTCTCTCATGTCTCTGTGTCTCTGTAGTGTTTACTCTCTCATGTCTCTGTGTTTCTGTAGTGTTTACTCTCTCATGTCTCTGTGTTTCTGTAGTGTTTACTCTCTCATGTCTCTGTGTTTCTGTAGTGTTTACTCTCTCATGTCTCTGTGTTTCTGTAGTGTTTACTCTCTCATGTCTGTGTTTCTGTAGTGTTTACTCTCTCATGTCTCTGTGTTTCTGTAGTGTTTACTCTCTCATGTCTCTGTGTTTCTGTAGTGTTTACTCTCTCATGTCTCTGTGTTTCTGTAGTGTTTACTCTCTCATGTCTCTGTGTTTCTGTAGTGTTTACTCTCTCATGTCTCTGTGTTTCTGTAGTGTTTACTCTCTCATGTCTCTGTGTTTCTGTAGTATTTACTCTCTCATGTCTCTGTGTTTCTGTAGTGTTTACTCTCTCATGTCTCTGTGTTTCTGTAGTGTTTACTCTCTCATGTCTCTGTGTTTCTGTAGTGTTTACTCTCTCATGTCTCTGTGTTTCTGTAGTGTTTACTCTCTCATGTCTCTGTGTTTCTGTAGTGTTTACTCTCTCATGTCTCTCATGTCTCTGTAGTGTTTACTCTCTCATGTCTCTGTGTTTCTGTAGTGTTTACTCTCTCATGTCTCTGTAGTGTTTACTCTCTCGTGTCTCTGTGTCTCTACTCTCTCATGTCTCTGTGTTTCTGTAGTGTTTACTCTCTCATGTCTCTGTGTTTCTGTAGTGTTTACTCTCTCATGTCTCTGTGTTTCTGTAGTGTTTAGTCTCTCATGTCTCTCATGTCTCTGTAGTGTTTACTCTCTCATGTCTCTGTGTTTCTGTAGTGTTTACTCTCTCATGTCTCTGTGTTTCTGTAGTGTTTACTCTCTCATGTCTCTGTGTTTCTGTAGTGTTTACTCTCTCATGTCTCTGTGTTTCTGTAGTGTTTACTCTCTCATGTCTCTGTGTTTCTGTAGTGTTTACTCTCTCATGTCTCTGTGTTTCTGTAGTGTTTACTCTCTCATGTCTCTGTGTTTCTGTAGTGTCTACTCTCTCATGTCTGTGTTTCTGTAGTGTTTACTCTCTCATGTCTCTCATGTCTCTGTAGTGTTTACTCTCTCATGTCTCTGTTTCTGTAGTGTCTACTCTCTCATGTCTCTGTTTTTCTGTAGTGTTTACTCTCTCATGTCTCTGTAGTGTCTACTCTCTCATGTCTCTGTGTTTCTGTAGTGTTTACTCTCTCATGTCTCTGTGTTTCTGTAGTGTTTACTCTCTCATGTCTCTGTAGTGTTTACTCTCTCATGTCTCTGTGTCTCTGTAGTGTTTACTCTCTCATGTCTCTGTGTTTCTGTAGTGTTTACTCTCTCATGTCTCTGTAGTATTTACTCTCTCATGTCTCTGTGTTTCTGTAGTGTTTACTCTCTCATGTCTCTGTGTTTCTGTAGTGTTTACTCTCTCATGTCTCTGTGTTTCTGTAGTGTTTACTCTCTCATGTCTCTGTAGTGTTTACTCTCTCATGTCTCTGTGTCTCTGTAGTGTTTACTCTCTCATGTCTCTGTGTTTCTGTAGTGTTTACTCTCTCATGTCTCTGTAGTATTTACTCTCTCATGTCTCTGTGTTTCTGTAGTGTTTACTCTCTCATGTCTCTGTGTCTCTGTAGTGTTTACTCTCTCATGTCTCTGTGTTTCTGTAGTGTTTACTCTCTCATGTCTCTGTAGTATTTACTTTCTCATGTCTCTGTGTTTCTGTAGTGTTTACTCTCTCATGTCTCTGTGTTTCTGTAGTGTTTACTCTCTCATGTCTCTGTGTTTCTGTAGTGTTTACTCTCTCATGTCTCTGTAGTGTTTACTCTCTCATGTCTCTGTGTCTCTGTAGTGTTTACTCTCTCATGTCTCTGTGTTTCTGTAGTGTTTACTCTCTCATGTCTCTGTAGTATTTACTCTCTCATGTCTCTGTGTTTCTGTAGTGTTTACTCTCTCATGTCTCTGTGTTTCTGTAGTGTTTACTCTCTCATGTCTCTGTAGTATTTACTCTCTCATGTCTCTGTGTTTCTGTAGTGTTTACTCTCTCATGTCTCTGTAGTATTTACTCTCTCATGTCTCTGTGTTTCTGTAGTGTTTACTCTCTCATGTCTCTGTAGTATTTACTCTCTCATGTCTCTGTGTCTCTGTAGTGTTTACTCTCTCATGTCTCTGTGTTTCTGTAGTGTTTACTCTCTCATGTCTCTGTGTTTCTGTAGTGTTTACTCTCTCGTGTCTCTGTGTCTCTGTAGTGTTTACTCTCTCATGTCTCTGTGTTTCTGTAGTGTTTACTCTCTCATGTCTCTGTGTCTCTGTAGTATTTACTCTCTCATGTCTCTGTGTTTCTGTAGTGTTTACTCTCTCATGTCTCTGTGTCTCTGTAGTGTTTACTCTCTCATGTCTCTGTGTTTCTGTAGTGTTTACTCTCTCATGTCTCTCATGTCTCTGTAGTGTTTACTCTCTCATGTCTCTCATGTCTCTGTAGTGTTTACTCTCTCATGTCTCTGTGTTTCTGTAGTGTTTACTCTCTCATGTCTCTCATGTCTCTGTAGTGTCTACTCTCTCATGTCTCTGTGTTTCTGTAGTATTTACTCTCTCATGTCTCTGTGTTTCTGTAGTGTTTACTCTCTCATGTCTCTGTGTTTCTGTAGTGTTTACTCTCTCATGTCTCTGTGTTTCTGTAGTGTTTACTCTCTCATGTCTCTCATGTCTCTGTAGTGTTTACTCTCTCATGTCTCTCATGTCTCTGTAGTGTCTACTCTCTCATGTCTCTCATGTCTCTGTAGTGTCTACTCTCTCATGTCTCTCATGTCTCTGTAGTGTTTACTCTCTCATGTCTCTGTGTCTCTGTAGTGTTTACTCTCTCATGTCTCTGTGTTTCTGTAGTGTCTATTCTCTCATGTCTCTGTGTTTCTGTAGTGTTTACTCTCTCATGTCTCTGTAGTATTTACTCTCTCATGTCTCTGTGTTTCTGTAGTGTCTACTCTCTCATGTCTCTGTGTTTCTGTAGTGTCTATTCTCTCATGTCTCTATGTTTCTGTAGTGTTTACTCTCTCATGTCTCTGTGTTTCTGTAGTGTTTACTTTCTCATGTCTCTGTAGTGTTTACTCTCTCATGTCTCTGTGTTTCTCTCTGACAGAAAATGCTGGACTACCTGAAAGACAAGAAGGATGTGGGCTTCTTCCAGAGTGTGGCTGGTCTGATGCAGTCATGCAGGTACTGGTGTACCCTCCTCAACCTCTCGTCGCTCGCCTGCCCCATTCGGTGGAGTGTACCCAGTGTAAATATGTCATTAACCTCTCTGTCTCTCTGTTCCAGTGTTCTAGACCTGAATGCGTTTGAACGCCAGAATAAAGCAGAGGGCCTGGGCATGGTGACAGAGGAGGGATCAGGTACATATTAACTACTGACAGGTAGAAACACTATGTAACTGTTATTGAAGGTAATATCCTACTGTCTCTGCACAACACATGGTGACAGAGGAGGGATAGGTACATATTAACTACTGACAGGTAGTAACACTATGGAACTGTTATTGAAGGTAATATCCTACTGTCTCTGCACAACACATGGTGACAGAGGAGGGATAGGTACATATTAACTACTGACAGGTAGTAACACTATGGAACTGTTATTGAAGGTAATATCCTACTGTCTCTGCACAACACATGGTGACAGAGGAGGGATAGGTACATATTAACTACTGACAGGTAGTAACACTATGGAACTGTTATTGAAGGTAATATCCTACTGTCTCTGCACAACACATGGTGACAGAGGAGGGATAGGTACATATTAACTACTGACAGGTAGTAACACTATGGAACTGTTATTGAAGGTAATATCCTACTGTCTCTGCACAACACATGGTGAATATGGGAGAGTTCATCGCCATAATGTCTTCACAATATATTCAGTATTAAAGAGGGAAAGAATGGTATCATATCAGAACACATATGGACATAATAGAAGATTAAACATATACATATTATATATAAGATATTTAAGTTACATATTTAAGATATGTTACAATATATACCTCGTTGTAGTCGTGCCTCGTAA
Source organism: Salvelinus namaycush (assembly GCF_016432855.1). Lineage (NCBI taxonomy): Eukaryota > Metazoa > Chordata > Actinopteri > Salmoniformes > Salmonidae > Salvelinus > Salvelinus namaycush. The sequence goes on along the minus strand of NW_024057739.1, from coordinate 81,174 downwards.
GAATGCCTTGTCAAAATTCATCCTAGTTTTCTTCCTTTGTCCTTTTGTTTCGTCATCACATTGACTGAACAGGAGTTATGATGGATTTGCAACGTGACTCTGAAAATACAACGTCTCCTGTATCTGTGTCGTCTGTCTACGTGGAATTATCACTTTTCATGTCCTGGTGTACACGTCAAATGTCTTTGTACTCTTCAGTTATTTACTAACCTCCATGTGTTGTCTATGGGTTCCACATTCTACCTGTGTTGTGGTCAATGTTGTTTTGAAAGGCTGTATGAGTGGACAACACTTCTAAGAATGAATCAAAGTTGATGGTAATTTATAGAGAGCGCTTTTCCAATATGCGAGTCAGGCAGTGTAGGAACACATTCCCTGTGTTTTCTCTTTGACAAAACTTAATTTTTTTAAAGGATACATTGACAACAATTGCTAATCATTGAAAAACTTAGTATAAATTTTTTTTTTTTTTGCGAACAAAATAAAACCTTCAAAATCCTCATTGTGAATGTTAGCCAGAAGAGTGGCATCTGGAAGGGGTTTTTGTCACACACTGCTGTGTTTACTGTTTTTATAGCACCTCCTTCCAGGTTTATATTCCTATAGTACTTCTCATATGCACTAGAAGAAATGTCAGCATTTTGCTCTTTTTGTTTGTTTAGTTTTCTCTCCCTCATTTTAATCCAAAATGTTTCATAGTGGATCACACATGTTGCCACTGCTTGATTTAAACAGAATACAGTTAATTTTTTTTGGGGGGGGGAGGTGTTTATGAATGATCAACCAACTGTTTAGTCACAGTACCCTGTTCTAAATTCTCTACAATGTACAGTCTTCTAGAACTCTGACCAACTCTTTTCCTGTTCTAAATTCTCTACAATGTGCAGTCTTCTAGAACTCTGACCATCTCTTTTCCTGTTCTAAATTCTCTACAATGTGCAGTCTTCTAGAACTCTGACCAACTCTTTTCCTGTTCTAAATTCTCTACAATGTGCAGTCTTCTAGAACTCTGACCATCTCTTTTCCTGTTCTAAATTCTCTACAATGTACAGTCTTCTAGAACTCTGACCAACTCTTTTCCTGTTCTAAATTCTCTACAATGTGCAGTCTTCTAGAACTCTGACCATCTCTTTTCCTGTTCTAAATTCTCTACAATGTGCAGTCTTCTAGAACTCTGACCATCTCTTTTCCTGTTCTAAATTCTCTACAATGTGCAGTCTTCTAGAACTCTGAGCAACTCTTTTCCTGTTCTAAATTCTCTACAATGTGCAGTCTTCTAGAACTCTGACCAACTCTTTTCCTGTTCTAAATTCTCTACAATGTGCAGTCTTCTAGAACTCTGACCATCTCTTTTCCTGTTCTAAATTCTCTACAATGTGCAGTCTTCTAGAACTCTGACCAACTCTTTTCATGTTCTAAATTCTCTACAATGTGCAGTCTTCTAGATCTCGTGACAATTCTCCTCTGCGCTATACTTGACCCTAAACAGATTTATTAGCAAAACACAAAGAAACAAAGCGATATGAAAACCATATTGAAAGCTATTTGTAATCTGTTTGACCTCTGCTTTCTTTCTTTCCTTTTTTCTCTTTGATTTAATGTACTGTCTTCCCCTCCTCAGTCATCACTCATGAGCGTGGTAATTATGACTTCTGCCATTTTCCTGTCGTTCGTTCGTTAGCTTTGTGTTGTTAGATGTGATTAGCTGTCCAGGTCGTGAGTCAAACACCTCCTCCTTCCCTTTCTCCTGCTGCTCTGCCTTACTATAGCATGACGCTGTCAATCTGTTCTGAGGTCTGGTGTACCTCTCTCTCACCTCTTCTCTCTCTCTCTCTCTCTCTCTCTCTCTCTCTCTCTCTCTCTCTCTCTCTCTCTCTCTCTCTCTCTCTCTCTCTTTCTCTCTCTCGCTCACCTCTTCTCTCTCACCTCTTCTCTCTCTCTCTCTCTCACCTCTTCTCTCTTTCACCTATTCTCTCTCTTTCTCTCTCTCACCTCTTCTCTCTCTTTCTCTCTCACCTCTTCTCTCTCTCTTTCACCTCTTCTCTCTCTTTCTCTCTCTCACCTCTTCTCTCTCTTTCTCTCTCACCTCTTCTCTCTCTCTTTCACCTCTTCTCTCTCTTTCTCAATCTCACCTCTTCTCTCTCTTTCTCTCTCACCTCTTCTCTCTCTCTCTCTCTCACACACCTCTTCTCTCTCTCTCTCTCACCTCTTCTCTCTCTCTCTTCTCTCTTCTCTAATCTCTCTCTCTATCCAACCTAAAGCCATGTAATGCTGTTGTAGAGCTGTACTGTAGGCAACCAGCCTCTCTCCCTCTCTCATCCCTCTTGGGGTTTGTATCTGTCTGTAACTCTAGATGTAAGATCAGTGGGCTGTTTTGAAGTGAAGTGGTGGTCTGTTCTGGTCCGCCGTCATGGCAGTTGGCTGGGTGTGTGTTATTCATATATATATATATGGAGGACTTGTGGTGTCCTCCCTTCTCTGTAGTCTGTTGTGCATTAAGACCTTGTGGCTGATTGGCTTCAGTGGTCTGATCTGCGCCTAGTGGAAGGTTTACCCACTCATCCACGTGTCTCCCCTCTGATTGGTCCAGCTGTTGACTCTGTGTTCTGTGATTGGTCCAGCTGTTGACTCTGTGTTCTGTGATTGGTCCAGCTGTTGACTCTGTGTTCTGTGATTGGTCCAGCTGTTGACTCTGTGTTCTGTGATTGGTCCAGCTGTTGACTCTGTGTTCTGTGATTGGTCCAGCTGTTGACTCTGTGTTCTGTGATTGGTCCAGCTCTTGACTCTGTGTTCTGTGATTGGTCCAGCTCTTGACTCTGTGTTCTGTGATTGGTCCAGCTCTTGACTCTGTGTTCTGTGATTGGTCCAGCTGTGACGTAGTCGATGTTGTTGAATCCTTTGTTGTTGTTTTTTGTTTCCGTACTTTAGTTTTTTTTATGTGAAAATTGTCAATTTTTCAATGAAATTTTCCCCAATTATTTATGTTGTGTTTTTGAACTGATTTTGTATTTTCATTCATGTTTCTGTTGTTGTTGTTGATTTACAGTCAATATCTCTTTGAAAAGTCCATATTAGTTTGTATGATATACCAGAGGAAGCTAAATGCTAATGGTTGACAGTCGCTTCATTACATGGTAATAATTAGTGGCTACTGGCACATTAGGCTTTCCTAGTATTAATATTATTCATGAACCTTTATGAGATTTATAAAAAAAGTAATGACAACATATGTGAAATATTCACAGGAAACATACAGCCTTCTGTTGACTAATATTCAAATCCAATTGTATTTGTCACATGGGCTGAATACAACAGGCGTCGAGCTTACAGTGAAATGCTTACTGACAAGCCGTTAACCAACAATGCAGTTTTAAGAAAAATACCGCCCAAAAATAAGAAATAAAAGGAACAAATAATTAAAGAGCAGCAGTAAAATAACAATAGTGAGACTATATACAGGGTGTTATGGTACAGAGTCAATGTGGAGACTATATACAGGGGGGTACCGGTACAGAGTCAATGTGGAGGCTATATACAGGGGGTACCGGTACAGAGTCAATGTGGAGGCTATATACAGGGGGTACCGGTACAGAGTCAATGTGGAGGCTATATACAGGGGGGTACCGGTACAGAGTCAATGTGGAGGCTATATACAGGGGGGTACCGGTACAGAGTCAATGTGGAGGCTATATACAGGGGGTACCGGTACAGAGTCAATGTGGAGGCTATATACAGGTGGTACCGGTACAGAGTCAATGTGGAGGCTATATACAGGGTATTACAGTACAGAGTCAATGTGGAGACTATATACAGGGGGGTACCGGTACAGAGTCAATGTGGAGACTATATACAGGGGGGTACCGGTACAGAGTCAATGTGGAGGCTATATACAGGGGGTACCGGTACAGAGTCAATGTGGAGGCTATATACAGGTGGTACCGGTACAGAGTCAATGTGGAGGCTATATACAGGTGGTACCGGTACAGAGTCAATGTGGAGACTATATACAGGGGGGTACCGGTACAGAGTCAATGTGGAGGCTATATACAGGGGGTACCGGTACAGAGTCAATGTGGAGGCTATATACAGGGGGTACCGGTACAGAGTCAATGTGGAGGCTATATACAGGGGGTACCGGTACAGAGTCAATGTGGAGGCTATATACAGGGTATTACGGTACAGAGTCAATGTGGAGGCTATTTACAGGGGGTACCGGTACAGAGTCAATGTGGAGACTATATACAGGGGGTACCGGTACAGAGTCAATGTGGAGGCTATATACAGGGGGTTACGGTACAGAGTCAATGTGGAGGCTATATACAGGGGGTACCGGTACAGAGTCAATGTGGAGACTATATACAGGGGGTACCGGTACAGAGTCAATGTGGAGGCTATATACAGGGGGTTACGGTACAGAGTCAATGTGGAGGCTATATACAGGGGGTACCGGTACAGAGTCAATGTGGAGGATATATACAGGGGGTACCGGTACAGAGTCAATGTGGAGACTATATACAGGGGGTACCGGTACAGAGTCAATGTGGAGGCTATATACAGGGGGTACCGGTACAGAGTCAATGTGGAGGCTATATACAGGGGGTACCGGTACAGAGTCAATGTGGAGGCTATATACAGGGGGTACCGGTACAGAGACAATGTGGAGGCTATATACAGGGGGTACCGGTACAGAGTCAATGTGGAGGCTATATACAGGGGGTACCGGTACAGAGTCAATGTGGAGGCTATATACAGGGGGTACCGGTACAGAGTCAATGTGGAGACTATATACAGGGGGTACCAGTACAGAGTCAATGTGGAGGCTATATACAGGGGGTACCGGTACAGAGTCAATGTGGAGGCTATATACAGGGGGTACCGGTACAGAGTCAATGTGGAGACTATATACAGGGGGTACCAGTACAGAGTCAATGTGGAGGCTATATACAGGGGGTACCGGTACAGAGTCAATGTGGAGGCTATATACAGGGGGTACCGGTACAGAGTCAATGTGGAGGCTATATACAGGGGGTACCGGTACAGAGTCAATGTGGAGACTATATACAGGGGGTACCAGTACAGAGTCAATGTGGAGGCTATATACAGGGGGGTACCTGTACAGAGTCAATGTGGAGGCTATATACAGGGGGTACCGGTACAGAGTCAATGTGGAGGCTATATACAGGGGGTACCGGTACAGAGTCAATGTGGAGGCTATATACAGGGTGTACCGGTACAGAGTCAATGTGGAGACTATATACAGGGGGTACCGGTACAGAGTCAATGTGGAGGCTATATACAGGGTGTACCGGTATAGAGTCAATGTGCAAGGGAAACATATAGCCCTCTGTTGACCAATTAGCCACTTCATGAGACTTCATATCTGGTCTATCATGGTGAAATATGCCTGAAAGTGCACTTACCAGATATACCTTCTAGTGTTACCGTGTATTCTTGCTTTCTAAACCATTAGAAATACTAGTAGTAATTTGATATAGGTGTTTTTCTCCCATAGGCTGGCCAGTGTAAAGTAGCAAGCCTTAACTGTGCAGTCACACCGGTCATTTATACTCTCCCTTGAAATACATCAAAGTAGATATCTCTATCCCGGTGATTATCTCTGTATTAATTCATTGTATCATCTGAAGCACTTTCAAGCCTGTTTTATTTCTCTCTCTCCTACATGAAATTCAGACACCAAAGATATCTTGATGTTGGCAGAGTTGGTAACATTACAGTGGGACGTGTCACACAGCCCCCCCAGCGTGTTACCAATCTGTCAGCTTCTTTTCATTAGCATTGTTCCTTTAGAGGCAGCCTTTTAAACACAGTCCGTATACTGTAGCCCTGCTGGTCATGCTTAGTTGTCCCAGCTTAGACTCATTACTACTGCTTCTACAAGGACCTAATATAAAAGAGGTCAACAAATCTGTTTACCCTCCATTTGCAAAATCGTACTTTAGTGGCTCAAAGACTCCGGGTATAAAATGCTGCTTCGGTTAGTACCGCTTCACCTCAGATCACTCCCGTGTTTCTCACCCATTCCAGACTCTGTGAATCATGTGATGTGTGTGTCAGGTGTGTCATGTGTCCCAGGTGTATCTTGTGTCCCAGGTGTATCATGTGTCCCAGGTGTATCATGTGTGCCAGGTGTATCTTGTGTCCCAGGTGTATCATGTGTCCCAGGTGTATCATGTGTGCCAGGTGTATCTTGTGTCCCAGGTGTATCATGTGTCCCAGGTGTATCATGTGTGCCAGGTGTATCATGTGTGCCAGGTGTATCTTGTGTCCCAGGTGTATCATGTGTCCCAGGTGTATCATGTGTGCCAGGTGTATCTTGTGTCCCAGGTGTATCTTGTGTCCCAGGTGTATCATGTGTCCCAGGTGTATCATGTGTGCCAGGTGTATCATGTGTCCCAGGTGTATCAGGTGTATCATGTGTCCCAGGTGTATCATGTGTCTCAGGTGTATCATGTGTCCCAGGTGTATAATGTGTCCCAGGTGTATCTTGTGTCCCAGGTGTATCTTGTGTCCCAGGTGTATCATGTGTCCCAGGTGTATCATGTGTGCCAGGTGTATCTTGTGTCCCAGGTGTATCATGTGTGCCAGGTGTATCATGTGTGCCAGGTGTATCATGTGTCCCAGGTGTATCATGTGTCTCAGGTGTATCATGTGTGCCAGGTGTATCTTGTGTCCCAGGTGTATCTTGTGTATCATGTGTCCCAGGTGTAACATGTGTCCCAGGTGTATCTTGTGTATCATGTGTCCCAGGTGTAACATGTGTCCCAGGTGTATCATGTGTCCCAGGTGTAACATGTGTCTCAGGTGTATCTTGTGTCCCAGGTGTATCTTGTGTGCCAGGTGTATCATGTGTCCCAGGTGTAACATGTGTCTCAGGTGTATCTTGTGTCCCAGGTGTATCAGGTGTATCAGGTGTATCAGGTGTATCAGGTGTATCAGGTGTATCATGTGTCCCAGGTGTAACATGTGTCTCAGGTGTATCTTGTGTCCCAGGTGTATCAGGTGTATCTTGTGTCCCAGGTGTAACATGTGTCCCAGGTGTATCATGTGTCCCAGGTGTAACATGTGTCTCAGGTGTATCTTGTGTCCCAGGTGTATCTTGTGTGCCAGGTGTATCATGTGTCCCAGGTGTATCTTGTGTCCCAGGTGTATCATGTGTCCCAGGTGTATCATGTGTCCCAGGTGTAACATGTGTCTCAGGTGTATCTTGTGTCCCAGGTGTATCTTGTGTGCCAGGTGTATCATGTGTCCCAGGTGTATCATGTGTCCCAGGTGTATCATGTGTCCCAGGTGTAACATGTGTCCCAGGTGTATCATGTGTCCCAGGTGTAACATGTGTCTCAGGTGTATCTTGTGTCCCAGGTGTATCATGTGTGCCAGGTGTAACATGTGTCCCAGGTGTATCTTGTGTCCCAGGTGTATCATGTGTCCCAGGTGTAACATGTGTCTCAGGTGTATCTTGTGTCCCAGGTGTATCTTGTGTCTCAGGTGTATCATGTGTCCCAGGTGTATCATGTGTCCCAGGTGTATCATGTGTCCCAGGTGTAACATGTGTCCCAGGTGTATCATGTGTCCCAGGTGTAACATGTGTCTCAGGTGTATCTTGTGTCCCAGGTGTATCTTGTGTCCCAGGTGTATCATGTGTCCCAGGTGTATCATGTGTCCCAGGTGTATCAGGTGTATCATGTGTCCCAGGTGTATCATGTGTCCCAGGTGTATCTTGTGTCCCAGGTGTATCTTGTGTATCATGTGTGCCAGGTGTACCTGGGTTTTACTGCACACCTCAGTTGGATCAGTAGTGATTATGGAACCAGCCAGCTCTGTTATTTATGCTCTCTGCTGTTCTCCTGTCTGTCCGTCTGTCCGTCCGTCTCCCCACACCGTACAGGAGAGAAGGTGATGCAGGATGATGAGTTCACCTGTGACCTGTTCCGCTTCCTCCAGCTGCTCTGTGAAGGTCACAACTCAGGTGAGCGGTACTGTCGTCTAGCCCAAGTCACGCGAGACTTCCAGTCTGGCTCACCAGACTACTGTTCCCCCCCCCCCCCCCCCCCCCTAGTCAATACCCAGAAACCCCGTCTCCTCTCTGTTTCCTAGTTGTGTCCCAGTTGTACTTGGAATCTTTCATTGTAGTCGTGCATCACTATAGAACGTTGTCTGTGTTGATATTCTACCGACCTTCACTGATATTCTACCGACCTTCACTGTAGTCGTGCATCACTATAGAACGTTGTCTGTGTTGATATTCTACCGACCTTCACTGTAGTCGTGCATCACTATAGAACGTTGTCTGTGTTGATATTGTACCGACCTTCACTATAGTCGTGCATCACTATAGAACGTTGTCTGTGTTGATATTCTACCGACCTTCACTGTAGTCGTTCATCACTATAGAACGTTGTCTGTGTTGATATCCTACCGACCTTCACTGTAGTCGTGCATCACTATAGAACGTTGTCTGTGTTGATATTCTACCGACCTTCACTGTAGTCGTGCATCACTATAGAACGTTGTCTGTGTTGATATTCTACCGACCTTCATTGTAGTCGTGCATCACTATAGAACGTTGTCTGTGTTGATATCCTACCGACCTTCACTGTAGTCATGCATCACTATAGAACGTTGTCTGTGTTGATATTCTACCGATCTTCACTGATATTCTACCGACCTTCACTGTAGTCGTGCATCACTATAGAACGTTGCCTGTGTTGATATTCTACCGACCTTCACTGTAGTCGTGCATCACTATAGAACGTTGTCTGTGTTGATATTCTACCGACCTTCACTGTAGTCGTGCATCACTATAGAACGTTGTCTGTGTTGATATTCTACCGACCTTCACTGTAGTCGTGCATCACTATAGAACGTTGTCTGTGTTGATATTCTACCGACCTTCACTGTAGTCGTGCATCACTATAGAACGTTGTCTGTGTTGATATTCTACCGACCTTCATTGTAGTCGTCCATCACTATAGAACGTTGTCTGTGTTGATATTCTACCGACCTTCACTGTAGTCGTGCATCACTATAGAACGTTGTCTGTGTTGATATTCTACCGACCTTCACTGTAGTCGTGCATCACTATAGAACGTTGTCTGTGTTGATATTCTACCGACCTTCACTGTAGTCGTGCATCACTATAGAACGTTGTCTGTGTTTATATTCTACCGACCTTCCACCTCGATGTTGAAAGACTTTCAGAATTACCTGAGAACACAGACAGGGAACAACACTACGGTCAACATCATCATCTCTACCGTCGACTACCTTCTTAGAGTTCAGGTGAGCTCACCTTTTTTTACAGTCTTCTTCGGGGTTATATTGTTACAGAGCTTAAACTCTGCTCAATAGCGTAATGGTACTGTTGCTGACCACTTGCCTATGTGGCTCTTCTCGACACAGGAATCAATCAGTGATTTCTACTGGTACTATTCGGGAAAGGACGTCATTGATGAACAAGGACAGCGTCATTTCTCCAAGGCAATTAACGTGGCGAAACAGGTCTTCAACACTCTCACGGAGTACATACAGGTACTGTTGATCACAGGGCTATCAGTATTCTCCCTTGATATAGTAAAGTACATGTTTTCACAGGCAGACTTATGTACTATGATGTGTTTTTTTTTGTGTTGTAGGGCCCGTGTACTGGGAACCAGCAAAGTCTAGCTCACAGCCGTCTGTGGGACGCTGTCGTTGGCTTCCTCCATGTCTTCGCTCACATGCAGATGAAGCTGTCACAGGTCAGTAGCATTGGATTACTATGTAGTAGTAGCAGTAGTAGAAGTAGTAGTAGCAGTAGTAACAGTAGCAGTCGTAGTAGTAGTAGTAGTAGTAGTAGCAGTAGTAGTTACATTAGTAGCAGTTGTAGTAGTAGTAGTAGTAGCAGTAGTAGTTACATTAGTAGCAGTTGCAGTAGTAGCAGTAGTAGCAGTAGTAGTTACATTAGTAGCAGTTGTAGTAGTAGTAGTAGCAGTAGTAGTAGTAGTAGTAGTAGTAGTAGTAGTAGTAGTTACAGTAGTAGTAGTTACATTAGTAGTAGTAGTAGCAGTAGTAGTAGTAGTAGCAGTAGTAGTAGTAGTAGTAGTAGTAGTAGTAGTAGTAGTTACAGTAGTAGTAGTTACAGTAGTAGTAGTAGTAACAGTAGCAGTCGTAGTAGTGGTAGTAGTAGCAGTAGTAGTAGTAGTTACATTAGTAGCAGTTGTAGTAGTAGTAGTAGCAGTAGTAGCAGTAGTAGTTACATTAGTAGCAGTTGTAGTAGTAGTAGTAGCAGTAGTAGTAGTAGTAGTAGTAGTAGTAGTTACAGTAGTAGAAGTAGTAGTAGCAGTAGTAACAGTAGTAGTTACATTAGTAGCAGTAGTAGTAGTAGTAGTAGCAGTAGTAGTAATAGGTGTAGTAGTTGTAGTAGCAGTAGTAGTAGTAGTAGTTACAGTAGTAGAAGTAGTAGTAGCAGTAGTAGCAGTAGTAGTTACAGTAGTAGAAGGAGTAGTTAGAGTAGTAGTTACAGTAGTAGTAGTAGCAGTAGTAGTTACAGTAGTAGAAGTAGTAGTTACAGTAGTAGTTACATTAGTAGCAGTAGTAGTAGTAGCAGTAGTAGTAGTAGCAGTAGTAGTTACAGTAGTAGAAGTAGTAGTTACAGTAGTAGTTACATTAGTAGCAGTAGTAGTAGTAGCAGTAGTAGTAGTAGTAGTTACAGTAGTAGTTACAGTATTAGTTACATTAGTAGCAGTAGTAGTAGTAGCAGTAGTAGTAGTTACATTGGTAGTTACATTAGTGGGTGTAGTAGTAGGAGTTGTAGGTGTAGTAGTAGGTGTAGTAGTAGCAGCAGCATTAGTAGTAGTAGTAGTAGTAGTAGTAGGTGTAGTAGTTGTAGTAGCAGTAGTAGCAGTAGTAGTTGTAGTAGTAGTAGTAGTTACAGTAGTAGCAGTAGTAGTAGCAGTAGTAACAGTAGTAGTTACATTAGTAGCAGTAGTAGTAGCAGTAGTAGTAGTAGGTGTAGTAGTTGTAGTAGTTACAGTAGTAGAAGTAGTAGTAGCAGTAGTAGCAGTAGTAGTTACAGTAGTAGAAGGAGTAGTTACAGTAGTAGTTACAGTAGTAGAAGTAGTAGTTACAGTAGTAGTTACATTAGTAGCAGTAGTAGTAGTAGTAGTAGTAGTTACAGTAGTAGTTACAGTATTAGTTACATTAGTAGCAGTAGTAGTAGTTACATTGGTAGTTACATTAGTGGGTGTAGTAGTAGGAGTTGTAGGTGTAGTAGTAGGTGTAGTAGTAGCAGCAGCATTAGTAGTAGTAGTAGTAGTAGTAGTAGGTGTAGTAGTTGTAGCAGTAGTAGCAGTAGTTGTAGTAGTAGTTACAGTAGTAGCAGTAGTAGTAACAGTAGTAGTTACATTAGTAGCAGTAGTAGTAGTAGTAGCAGTAGTAGTAGTAGGTGTAGTAGCAGCAGTAGTAGTAGTAGTAGCAGTAGTAGTAGTAGGTGTAGTAGTTGCAGTAGTAGTAGTAGTAGTTACAGTAGTAGAAGTAGTAGTAGCAGTAGTAGTAGCAGTAGTAGTTACAGTAGTAGAAGTAGTAGTTACAGTAGTAGTTACATTAGTAGCAGTAGTAGTAGTAGCAGTAGTAGTAGTAGCAGTAGTAGTTACAGTAGTAGAAGTAGTAGTTACAGTAGTAGTTACATTAGTAGCAGTAGTAGTAGTAGCAGTAGTAGTAGTTACAGTAGTAGTTACAGTATTAGTTACATTAGTAGCAGTAGTAGCAGTAGTAGTAGTTACATTGGTAGTTACATTAGTATGTGTAGTAGTAGGAGTTGTAGGTGTAGTAGTAGGTGTAGTAGTAGCAGCAGCATTAGTAGTAGTAGTAGTAGTAGTAGTAGGTGTAGTAGTTGTAGTAGTAGTAGGTGTAGTTGTTGTAGTAGCAGTAGTAGCAGTAGTAGTAGTAGTAGTAGTAGTAGTAGCAGTAGTATCAGTAGTAGTAGCAGTAGTAGCATTAGTAGTAGTAGTAGCAGTAGTAGCATTAGTAGTAGCAGTAGTATCAGTAGTAGTAGCAGTAGTAGCATTAGTAGTAGTAGTAGCAGTAGTAGCATTAGTAGTAGCAGTAGCATTAGTAGCAGTAGTAGTAGTGGTAGTAGCAGTAGTAGTAGTAGTTACATTAGTAGGTGTAGTAGTTGTAGTAGTATCAGTAGTTGTAGTAGTATCAGTAGTAGTAGTAGTAGTAGGTGTAGTAGTAGCAGTAGTATCAGTAGTAGTAGTAGCAGTAGTAGTAGTAGTAGTAGTAGTAGCAGTAGTAGCATTAGTAGTAGCAGTTATAGTAGCATTAGTAGCAGTAGTAGTAGTGGTAGTAGCAGTAGCAGTAGTAGTAGTAGTTACATTAGTAGGTGTAGTAGTAGTAGTAGTGGCAGTAGTAGTAGGTGTAGTAGTTGTAGTAGTATCAGTAGTAGTGGTAGTAGTAGGTGTAGTAGTAGCAGTAGTATCAGTAGTAGTAGTAGCAGTAGCAGTAGCATTAGTAGCAGTAGTAGTAGTGGTAGTAGCAGTAGTAGCAGTAGTTACAGTAGTAGGTGTAGTAGTAGTAGTAGTGGCAGTAGTAGTGGTAGTAGTAGGTGTAGTAGTAGCAGTAGTATCAGTAGTAGTAGTAGTAGTAGCAGTAGCATTAGTAGCAGTAGTAGTAGTGGTAGTAGCAGTAGCAGTAGTAGTAGTAGTTACAGTAGTAGGTGTAGTAGTTGTATTAGTAGTAGTGGCAGTGGTAGTAGTTGTAGTAGTAGGTGTAGTAGTAGGTGTAGTAGTAGTAGCAGCATCAGCATTAGTAGTAGTAGTAGTAGTAGTAGCATTGGATAACTATGTTGTAGTAGTAGTAGCATCATTAATAATAGTAGTAGTAGTAGTAGTTGTAGTAGTAGTAGTAGTGGTAGTAGCAGTAGTAGCAGTAGTTACAGTAGTAGGTGTAGTAGTAGTAGTAGTGGCAGTGGCAGTAGTAGTGGCAGTAGTCGTGGCAGTAGTAGTGGCAGTAGTAGTGGTAGTAGTAGGTGTTGTAGTAGTAGTTGTAGTAGGTGTTGTAGTAGTAGTAGGTGTAGTAGTAGTTGTAGTAGTAGGTGTAGTAGTAGGTGTAGTAGTAGTAGTAGTAGTAGGTGTAGTAGTAGTTTTAGTAGTAGGTGGTGTAGTAGTAGTAGTAGTAGTAGGTGTAGTTGTAGTTGTAGTAGTAGGTGTAGTAGTAGGTGTAGTAGTAGGTGTAGTAGTAGGTGTAGTAGTAGTTTTAGTAGTAGGTGGTGTAGTAGTAGTAGTAGTAGTAGGTGTAGTAGTAGTTGTAGTAGGTGTAGTAGTAGGTGTAGTAGTAGGTGGTGTAGTAGTAGTAGTAGTAGTAGGTGTAGTAGTAGTTGTAGTAGTAGGTGTAGTAGTAGGTGTTGTAGTAGTAGTTGTAGTAGGTGTTGTAGTAGTAGTAGTAGTAGGTGTAGTAGTAGTTGTAGTAGTAGGTGTAGTAGTAGGTGTAGTAGTAGTAGTAGTAGTAGGTGTAGTAGTAGTTTTAGTAGTAGGTGGTGTAGTAGTAGTAGTAGTAGTAGGTGTAGTAGTAGTTGTAGTAGTAGGTGTAGTAGTAGGTGTAGTAGTAGGTGTAGTAGTAGGTGGTGTAGTAGTAGTAGTAGTAGGTGTAGTAGTAGTTGTAGTAGTAGGTGTAGTAGTAGGTGTAGTAGTAGTTGTAGTAGTAGGTGTAGTAGTAGGTGTAGTAGTAGTTGTAGTAGTAGGTGTAGTAGTAGGTGTAGTAGTAGTAGTAGTAGTAGGTGTAGTAGTAGTTGTAGTAGTAGTAGTAGTAGTAGTTGTAGTAGTAGGTGTAGTAGTAGGTGTAGTAGTAGGTGTAGTAGTAGTTGTAGTAGTAGGTGGTGTAGTAGTAGTAGTAGTAGTAGTAGTAGTAGTAGTAGGTGTAGTAGTAGTTGTAGTAGTAGGTGTAGTAGTAGGTGTAGTAGTAGGTGTAGTAGCCAAGACATATTTGTGATGTTGTTGTCCTCCCTTCAGGACTCGAGCCAGATAGAGTTGTTGAAAGAGTTGATGGATCTGTAGAAAGACATATTTGTGATGTTGCTGTCCTCCCTTCAGGACTCGAGCCAGATAGAGTTGTTGAAAGAGTTGATGGATCTGTAGAAAGACATGGTTGTGATGTTGTTGTCCTCCCTTCAGGACTCGAGCCAGATAGAGTTGTTGAAAGAGTTGATGGATCTGTAGAAAGACATGGTTGTGATGTTGTTGTCCTCCCTTCAGGACTCGAGCCAGATAGAGTTGTAGAAAGAGTTGATGGATCTGTAGAAAGACATGGTTGTGATGTTGTTGTCCTCCCTTCAGGACTCGAGCCAGATAGAGTTGTTGAAAGAGTTGATGGATCTGTAGAAAGACATGGTTGTGATGTTGTTGTCCTCCCTTCAGGACTCGAGCCAGATAGAGTTGTTGAAAGAGTTGATGGATCTGTAGAAAGACATGGTTGTGATGTTGTTGTCCTCCCTTCAGGACTCGAGCCAGATAGAGTTGTTGAAAGAGTTGATGGATCTGTAGAAAGACATGGTTGTGATGTTGTTGTCCTCCCTTCAGGACTCGAGCCAGATAGAGTTGTTGAAAGAGTTGATGGATCTGTAGAAAGACATGGTTGTGATGTTGTTGTCCTCCCTTCAGGACTCGAGCCAGATAGAGTTGTTGAAAGAGTTGATGGATCTGTAGAAAGACATGGTTGTGATGTTGTTGTCCTCCCTTCAGGACTCGAGCCAGATAGAGTTGTTGAAAGAGTTGATGGATCTGTAGAAAGACATGGTTGTGATGTTGTTGTCCTCCCTTCAGGACTCGAGCCAGATAGAGTTGTAGAAAGAGTTGATGGATCTGTAGAAAGACATGGTTGTGATGTTGTTGTCCTCCCTTCAGGACTCGAGCCAGATAGAGTTGTAGAAAGAGTTGATGGATCTGTAGAAAGACATGGTTGTGATGTTGCTGTCCTCCCTTCAGGACTCGAGCCAGATAGAGTTGTAGAAAGAGTTGATGGATCTGTAGAAAGACATGGTTGTGATGTTGTTGTCCTCCCTTCAGGACTCGAGCCAGATAGAGTTGTAGAAAGAGTTGATGGATCTGTAGAAAGACATGGTTGTGATGTTGTTGTCCTCCCTTCAGGACTCGAGCCAGATAGAGTTGTAGAAAGAGTTGATGGATCTGTAGAAAGACATGGTTGTGATGTTGTTGTCCTCCCTTCAGGACTCGAGCCAGATAGAGTTGTTGAAAGAGTTGATGGATCTGTAGAAAGACATGGTTGTGATGTTGTTGTCCTCCCTTCAGGACTCGAGCCAGATAGAGTTGTTGAAAGAGTTGATGGATCTGTAGAAAGACATGGTTGTGATGTTGTTGTCCTCCCTTCAGGACTCGAGCCAGATAGAGTTGTAGAAAGAGTTGATGGATCTGTAGAAAGACATGGTTGTGATGTTGCTGTCCTCCCTTCAGGACTCGAGCCAGATAGAGTTGTTGAAAGAGTTGATGGATCTGTAGAAAGACATGGTTGTGATGTTGTTGTCCTCCCTTCAGGACTCGAGCCAGATAGAGTTGTTGAAAGAGTTGATGGATCTGTAGAAAGACATGGTTGTGATGTTGTTGTCCTCCCTTCAGGACTCGAGCCAGATAGAGTTGTAGAAAGAGTTGATGGATCTGTAGAAAGACATGGTTGTGATGTTGTTGTCCTCCCTTCAGGACTCGAGCCAGATAGAGTTGTTGAAAGAGTTGATGGATCTGTAGAAAGACATGGTTGTGATGTTGCTGTCCTCCCTTCAGGACTCGAGCCAGATAGAGTTGTTGAAAGAGTTGATGGATCTGTAGAAAGACATGGTTGTGATGTTGTTGTCCTCCCTTCAGGACTCGAGCCAGATAGAGTTGTTGAAAGAGTTGATGGATCTGTAGAAAGACATGGTTGTGATGTTGCTGTCCTCCCTTCAGGACTCGAGCCAGATAGAGTTGTTGAAAGAGTTGATGGATCTGTAGAAAGACATGGTTGTGATGTTGTTGTCCTCCCTTCAGGACTCGAGCCAGATAGAGTTGTTGAAAGAGTTGATGGATCTGTAGAAAGACATGGTTGTGATGTTGTTGTCCTCCCTTCAGGACTCGAGCCAGATAGAGTTGTTGAAAGAGTTGATGGATCTGTAGAAAGACATGGTTGTGATGTTGTTGTCCTCCCTTCAGGACTCGAGCCAGATAGAGTTGTTGAAAGAGTTGATGGATCTGTAGAAAGACATGGTTGTGATGTTGTTGTCCTCCCTTCAGGACTCGAGCCAGATAGAGTTGTTGAAAGAGTTGATGGATCTGCAGAAAGACATGGTTGTGATGCTGCTGTCCATGCTGGAGGGCAGCGTGGTCAACGGAACCATCGGGAAGCAGATGGTAGACATGTTAGTCGAGTCCTCCAACAACGTGGAGATGATCCTCAAGTTCTTCGACATGTTCCTTAAACTCAAAGACCTGACGTCGTCCGACGCCTTCAAGGTACTTTTAATGTACTTTTAATGTACTTTTGTACTTTTAATCTACTTTTAATGTACTTTTATACTTTTAATGTACTTTGTATGTACTTTTGTACTTTTAATGTACTTTTAATGTACTTTGAATGTACTTTTGTACTTTTAACTTCTTATGGCTGCAGCCCGGTGTCGGTACACTTATGACAACAGCCAGCTCAAGTGCAGGGCGCGAAATTCAAAAGATATTTTTTTTAAATATTTAACTTTCACACATTAACAAGTCCAATACAGCATATGAAAGGTACACATCTTGTGAATCCAGCCAACATGTCCGATTTTTAAAATGTTTTACAGCGAAAACACCACGTATATTTATGTTAGCTCACCACCAAATACAAAAAAGGACAGACATTTTTCACAGCACAGGTAGCATGCACAAAGCCAACCTAACTAACCAAGAACCAACCAAACTAACCAACAAACAACTTCATCAGATGACAGTCTTATAACATGTTATTCAATAAATCTATGTTTTGTTCGAAAAATGTGCATATTTCAGGTATAAATCATAGTTTACATTGCAGCTACAATCAGAAATTGCACCGAAAGCAGCCAGAATAATTACAGAGACCAACGTCAAATACCTAATTACTCATCATAAAACATTTCTGAAAAATACATAGTGTACAGCAAATGAAAGACAGGCATCTTGTGATTCCAGCCAATATTTCCGATTTATTAAGTGTTTTACAGCAAAAACACAATATAGTGTTATATTAGCTTACCACAATAGCCAGAAACACAAGCCCTTCCCCAGCAGTAAAAGTTAGCGATCGTGACAAACCAGTAAAAGATATATAATTTTTGACTAACCTTGATATTCTTCATCAGATGACAGTCCTATAACATCAGGTTATACATACACTTATGTTTTGTTCGAAAATGTGCATATTTAGAGCTGAAATCAGTGGTTACACATTGTGCTAACGTAGCTACTATTTCCCACAACGTCCGGATATTTTTCTGACACTTTTTCTGACACACATATTCTGACCAAATAGCTATTCATAAACATAACTAAAAAATACATGTTGTATAGGAAATGATAGATCCATTAGTTCTTAATGAAATCGCAGTGTTAGAATTCTAAAAAATAACTTCATTACGACATCCAGCTTCGGTATAGCTAGAGTACCCAAAAGTTGGGCGCCGACGACTAATTCACATGTACGACAGATATATGAAATAGCATCATAAAATGTTTCTTACTTTTGTTGATCTTTCATCAGAATGTTGGACAAGGGGTCCTTTGTCGGGAACAATCGTTGTTTGGATTTAGAACGGCCACTTTCCCTCTCGATTTAGCAAGCGCACTAGCCAAGTGGCAAGAATCTCTCCATCGTCAACAAAGTCAGAGAACGGAACACGGCAAAACTCCCGAAAAAATTTCAATAATCTGATTAAACTATATTGAAAAAACATACTTTACGATGATATGGTCACATGTATCAAATAAAATCAAAGCCGGAGATAGTAGTCGCCTATAACGGCAGCTAAACAGAAGGCAAATCCAGGTACCTCCTCGCGCTCTCCAGAAAACCGGAAATGGGGGACACGTCATACAAAGAGCTTGTATTCCACTTCAGACCAAGATAAACACTCAATTTCTTCTCTCACCGCCTCTTGACATCCAGGGGAAGGTCTATGAAGTGCATGTATACTAATACGTATCATGCCCATTTATAGGCAGGAAGTAGAACAGAGCCTCGATTTCAGACTTTCCACTTCCTGGTCAGGAAGTTTGTGCCAAATGAGTTCTGTTTGACTCACAGATATAATTCAAACGGTTTTAGAAACTAGAGAGTGTTTTCTATCCAATAGTAATAATAATATGCATATTGTACGAGCAAGAATTGAGTACGAGGCCGTTTGAAATGAGCACCTTTTATCTGGCTACTCAATACTGCCCCTGCAGCCCAAACAGGTTAATCTACTTTTAATGTACTTTTGTACTTTTAATGTATGTTGAATGTCTTGATTAGTGTCTTTCAAATCCAGTGAAATGTTTTATTATTCTTATAAAGGAGTACGACCCGGATGGTAAAGGGGTCATCTCCAAGAGAGACTTCCACAAAGCCATGGAGAGCCACAAGCACTATACCCAGTCTGAGACGGAGTTCCTGCTCTCCTGTGCTGAGCCTGATGAGAACGAGCTGTTGGACTACGAGGAGTTTGTGGAGCGTTTCCACGAGCCGGCCAAAGACATCGGCTTCAACGTGGCCGTGCTTCTGACCAACCTGTCTGAACACATGCCTCACGACACGCGCCTACAGACCTTCCTGGAGCTGGCTGAGAGTGTGCTGAACTACTTCCAACCGTACCTGGGCCGTATCGAGATCATGGGCAGTGCCAAGCGTATCGAGAGGGTCTACTTCGAGATCAGCGAGTCCAGTCGGACACAGTGGGAGAAGCCCCAGGTCAAAGAGTCCAAACGCCAGTTCATCTTCGACGTGGTCAACGAGGGCGGGGAGAAGGAGAAGATGGAGCTGTTCGTTAACTTCTGCGAGGACACCATCTTTGAGATGCAGCTGGCCGCCCAGATGTCCGACATCGGGGAGCGGTCGGCCGTGAAGGAGGAGAGCGAGAAAGAGAAACCGGAAGATGAGAGCCCTGAGATGGGTTTCTTCTCTGTGACCACGGTCCGGACCGCCCTGATGGCGCTACGCTACAACGTCATGTTCCTGATGAATGTAAATGTATTTCATTTGACAATATCAAAAGTATATCTACAGCCAGTACAGCCAGTTTAAAGACTACCAAGGACTTCTTTCCTCTACAGGTTCTGTCCATGAAGAGCCTGAAGAAGCAGATGAAGAGAATGAAGAAGATGACAGTGAAGGACATGGTGATGACGCTGGTCTCCTTCTATTGGTCCGTCGTCATGGGCCTGTTCCACTTCACCTTCAGCGTCTCCAGAGGGTTCTGCAGAATCATGTACAACACCTTCCTAGGAGGCAGTCTGGTGGAGGGAGCCAAGACTATGAAGGTGAGAACTGCTTTTAGTGTCTGTCTCAGTTCTTCTGTTGGTGTGTATTAGATGGTGTGGTGTGTATTAGCTGGTGTGGTGTATATTAGCTGGTGTGGTGTGTATTAGCTGGTGTGGTGTATGTTAGATGGTGTGGTGTGTATTAGATGGTGTGGTGTATATTAGCTGGTGTGGTGTATATTAGATGGTGTGGTGTATATTAGCTGGTGTGGTGTATATTAGCTGGTGTGGTGTGTATTAGCTGGTGTGGTGTGTATTAGCTGGTGTTGTGTATATTAGATGGTGTGGTGTGTATTAGATGGTGTGGTGTGTATTAGCTGGTGTGGTGTATATTAGATGGTGTGGTGTATATTAGCTGGTGTGGTGTATATTAGCTGGTGTGGTGTATATTAACTGGTGTGGTGTATATTAGCTGGTGTGGTGTGTATTAGCTGGTGTGGTGTATATTAACTGGTGTGGTGTGTATTAGCTGGTGTGGTGTGTATTAGCTGGTGTGGTGTATATTAACTGGTGTGGTGTGTATAAACTGGTGTGGTGTGTATAAACTGGTGCGGACACTGTTGGTGTTGGTGACTACTAAGTATTAATCAAACCTCCCTCTTTGTGTTGGATGTTTCAATGTATAATTCATAAATGCATTATCTATGAGCAGAATTACTGTTTTGCCTCAATTAGCCACCAAGTTTGAAAGCAACTGTTTTTTGGGGGAAGCTGTGCTGTGCCATTTTCCCCTCCATTTTTCCCCCATGTGGGCCGTGTGGGCCAGCTCCTAGCAATTTGACTTATAAATGAGCTTCAGCCCCTGGCCATTTGAGTGACAGCTAGCAAGACACACACAGCAGAGAGAGAGAGAGATGGTGTGGTGGACATATCTGCACATACATTACATGACCAAAAGTGTGTGGACACCTGCTCGTCCAACATCTCATTCCAAAGTCATGGGCATTAATATGGAGTTCGTCCCCCCTTTGCTGCTATAACAGCCTCCACTCGTCTGGGAAGGCTTTCCACTAGATGTTGGAACATTGCTGCTGTAACAGCCTCCACTCTTCTGGGAAGGCTTTCCACTAGATGTTGGAACATTGCTGCTATAACAGCCTCCACTCTTCTGGGAAGGCTTTCCACTAGATGTTGGAACATTGCTGCTATAACAGCCTCCACTCTTCTGGGAAGGCTTTCCACTAGATGTTGGAACATTGCTGCTATAACAGCCTCCACTCTTCTGGGAAGGCTTTCCACTAGATGTTGGAACATTGCTGCTATAACAGCCTCCACTCCTCTGGGAAGGCTTTCCACTAGATGTTGGAACATTGCTGCTATAACAGCCTCCACTCTTCTGGGAAGGCTTTCCACTAGATGTTGGAACATTGCTGCGGGGACTTGCTTCCATTCAGCCACGAGAGCATTAGTGAGGTCTGGCATTGATTTTGGGCGATTAGACCTGGCTCGTTGTCGGCATTTCAAATCCTCCTCAAGGTGTTCGATGGGGTTTAGGTCAGGTCGTATGCATTCGGGCAGGTAGTGTTCTCCTGGCATCCGCCAAACCCAGATTTGTCCGTTGGACTGCCAGATGGTGAAACGTGATTCATCACTCCACAGAACGTGTTTCCGCTGCTCCAGAGTCCAATGGCGGCGAGCTTTACACCACTCCAGCCGACGCTTGGCATTGCGCATGGTGATCTTAGGCTTGTGTGCGGCTGCTTGGCCATGGAAACCCGTTTCATGAAGCTCCTGACAAACAGTTCTTGTGCTGACGTTGCTTCCAGAGGCAGTTTGGAACTCGGTATGGAGTGTTGCAACCGAGGACAGATCATTTTTACGCGCTACGCAATTCAGCACTCGGCGGTCCCGTTCTGTGAGGTTGTATGGCCTACCACTTCGCTGCTGAGCCGTTGTTGCTCCTATACGTTTCTACTTCACAATAACAGCACTTACAGTTTACCGGGGCAGCTCTACCAGGGCAGAAATTTGACAAACTGACTTGTTGGAAAAGTGGCAACCCATAACGGTGCCACGTTGAATATCACTGAGCTCTTCAGTAAGGCCATTCTACTGCCAATGTTTGTATATGGAGATTGCACGGCGGTTTAGTTGATTTTATACACTTGTCAGCAACGGGTGTGGCTGAAATAGCCGAATCCACTAATTTGAAGGGGTGTCCAGATACTTTTGTCTATATAGTGTATGTGATGTAGGGCGCAATTTTCAGGGACCACTTGTGGCTCGTGGGCGGCACTGCTTTCAGAACTACTGGCTGAAAGTAAACAAATGTAACAGAGAATCTCTTTAATAAAGTTACTGCTATCTGCTCTTCTCTGCTCTTCTCTGATCTCCTCTTCTCTCCTCTCCTCTTAAGGTGTCTGACCTGTTGGCCAACATGCCTGACCCGACCCAGGACGAGGTTCGAGAGGAGGGGGAGAAGGCGCTCTCAGCTAGACCCTCGGCTGAGGAGGAGCTGGCGGATCTAGCCCTGCCCGTGGACGGGACGGAAGTCCTCTCAGACATCTTTGGATTAGATCTGAGGAGAGGAGAAGGAGGACAGTATAAGATAACTGCTCACAACCCCAACGCCAGTCTGACTGATCTGCTTAACTCTCCAGTCCCCTCCTCTCCTGTCCGCGCTACCTCACCGTCCCCGGAACTGAGAAGACGGCACCAGGTAATGTCATTTTACCATTTTATTTTCCCTCTGTCTCTCTCTGTCTCTCTCTCTCTGTCTCTCTCTCTCTCTCTCTCTCTCTCTCTCTCTCTCTCTCTCTCTCTCTCTCTCTCTCTCTCTCTCTCTCTGTCTCTGTCTCTGTCTCTGCCTCTCTCTCTGTCTCTCTCTCTGTCTCTCTCTCTGTCTCTCTCTCTCTCTCTCTCTCTCTCTCTCTCTCTCTCTCTCTCTCTCTCTCTCTCTCTCTCTCTGTCTCTGTCTCTGTCTCTGCCTCTCTCTCTGTCTCTCTGTCTCTCTGTCTCTCTCTCTGTCTCTCTCTCTCTGTCTCTCTCTCTCTCTCTCTCTCTCTCTCTCTCGCTCTCTCTCGCTCTCTCTGTCTCTCTGTCTCTCTCTCTCTGTGTCTCTCTCTCTCTCTCTCTGTCTCTCTGTCTCTCTCTCTCTGTGTCTCTCTCTCTCTCTCTCTCTCTCGATCCCTCGATCTCTCTCTCTCGATCTCTCTCTCTGTCTCTGTCTCTCTCGATCTCTCTCTCTGTCTCTGTCTCTCTCTCTCTCTCTCTCTATCTTTCTGTCTCTGTCTCTGTCTCTCTCGATCTCTCTCTCTGTCTCTGTCTCTCTCTCTCTCTCTCTCTCTCTCTCTGTCTCTGTCTCTCTCTCTATCTCTCTGTCTCTGTCTCTACTCTGTCTCTCTCTCTCTCTCTCTATCTCTCTGTCTCTGTCTCTACTCTGTCTCTCTCTCTCTCTCTCTATCTCTCTGTCTCTCTGTCTCTACTCTGTCTCTCTCTCTCTCTCTCTATCTCTCTGTCTCTGTCTCTACTCTGTCTCTCTCTCTCTCTCTCTCTCTCTCTCTCTCTCTCTCTCTCTCTTTCTGTCTCCCTCTCTCTCTCTCTCTCTCTTTCTGTCTCCCCCTCTCTCTCTCTCTCTCTCTCTCTCTCTCTCCTCCCTGGACCATTGCTTTCGCAGCAGGAAGAGACATTAGTGTCTCTATAGTGTCGGCCTGCCTGGACTCCCATCACTCTAACACATTATCTACACATTACCACGATTGAGTGTTTCTGCTCTGTGTTGATAAGGCTGCTCTGCCCCTTGATGTTGTTCTGTGATGTGGTGCGTTTCTGCCGTTTTAGGCTAAGAGCCCTTCAGAGGAAGGGAGGACAGGGACTGAGGAAACCAAGGAGGCCAAGTCAGAGCCAGAGAAAGCAGAGTATGTACCACTTCCCCTTTCCTCTGTTACTTCTGGTGTGTTCATCTGAAATACAATGAAACTAAGTTTATCGTAGAAGAGCAATATTATTACAATGTAAAGTAATGTATCAACAAACAGCTGTAAACACTGTGCTCCTTCTGCTGTGTCTGTTAACTGACTGTTCCTGCCGTCCAGGGGACTGGATGGAGAGAAGCAGGAGGAGGAGGAGAGGAGGAAGGAGGAGGAGAGGAGGAAGGAGGAGAGGAGACAGGAGGAGAAGAAGAGGAAGGAGGAGAAGCCGAAAGCTAAAGTGAGACAGCAGCACACCTCCAAGTCTGATGAGCATGACATGCAGGAGTCTGCCTTCTGGAAGAAAATCATCGCCTATCAGAGGAAGCTGCTGGTACGACACACACACACACACACGCACACGCATGTGAACACGCACGTACACGCACACACACACACACACACAGAGAGAGAGACAGACACACGTAGCTGCTGTGAAGAGACTTTCTGGCAATTAGCTAACACCACAATATGAACAAGACTGAGCTAATGTATATTAAATCAATCCCCAACCCTTCTATCAGCCACTCCACCCCCTCTATCAGCCACCCCACTCCCTCTATCAGCCACCTCACCCTCTCTATCAGCCACGCCACCCCTCTATCAGCCACCCCACCCCCCCTATCAGCCACCTCACCTTCTCTATCAGCCACCTCACCCCCTCTATCAGCCACCCCACCCCCTCTATCAGCCACCCCACCCCTCTATCAGCCACCACACCCCCTCTATCAGCCACCTCACCCCCTTTATCAGCTACCCCACCCCCTCTATCAGCCACCCCACCCCCTCTATCAGCCACCTCACCCCCTTTATCAGCCACCTCACCCTCTCTATCAGCCACACCACCCTCTCTATCAGCCACCCCACCCCCTCTATCAGCCACACTCTCCTTCACAAACATCTCATCAGTGTTGTGACTGACTGTATATTAAATCTACCGCTTCTTTCAGCCACCCCACCCCCTCTATCAGCCACCCCACCCCCTCTATCAGCCACCTCACACCCTCTATCAGCCACACCACCCTCTCTATCAGCCACGCCACCCCCTCTATCAGCCACACTCTCCTTCACAAACATCTCATCAGTGTTGTGACTGATTATATATTAAATCCACCCCTTCTTTCAGCCACCCCAACCCCCTCTATCAGCCATGCACCCCCTCTATCAGCCACACTCTCCTTCACAAACATCTCATCAGTGTTGTGATGGACTGTATATTAAATCCACCCCCTCTATCAGCCACCCCACCCCCTCTATCAGCCACCCCACCCCCTCTATCAGCCACCTCACCCCCTCTATCAGCCACGCCACCCCCTCTATCAGCCACTCCACCCCCTCTATCAGCCACCCCACCCCCCCTATCAGCCACCTCACCTTCTCTATCAGCCACCTCACCCCCTCTATCAGCCACACCACCCCCTCTATTAGCCGCACCACCCCCTCTATCAGCCACCCCACCCCCTCTATCAGCCACCCCTCCCCCTCTATCAGCCACCCCACCCCCTCTATCGGCCACCTCACCCCCTCTATCAGCCTCCCAACCCCCTCTATCAGCCACCCCACCCCTCTATCAGCCACGCCACCCCCTCTATCAGCCACACTCTCCTTCACAAACATCTCATCAGTGTTGTGACTGACTGTATATTAAATCTACCCCTTCTTTCAGCCACCCCACCCCCTCTATCAGCCACCCCACCCCCTCTATCAGCCACCCCACCCCCTCTATCAGCCACACTCTCCTTCACAAACATCTCATCAGTGTTGTGACTGACTGTATATTAAATCCACCCCCTCTATCAGCCACCCCAACCCCCTCTATCAGCCACTCCACCCCCTCTATCAGCCACCTCACCCCCTCTATCAGCCACACCACCCCCTCTATCAGCCACCTCACCCTCTCTATCAGCCACGCCACCCCCTCTATCAGCCACCCCACCCCTCTATCAGCCATCCCGCCCCCTCTATCAGCCACCCCCTCTATCAGCCACCCCACCCCCTCTATCAGCCGCCCCACCCCCTCTATCAGCCACCCCACCCCTCTATCAGCCACCCCACCCCTCTATCAGCCACCCCACTCCCTCTATCAGCCACCTCACCCTCTCTATCAGCCACGCCACCCCCTCTATCAGCCACCCCACCCCTCTATCAGCCATCCCGCCCCCTCTATCAGCCACCCCACCCTCTCTATCAGCCACCCCACCCCCTCTATCAGCCACGCCACCCCCTCTATCAGCCACACTCTCCTTCACAAACCTCTCATCAGTGTTGTGACTGACTGTATATTAAATCTACCCCTTCTTGCAGCCACCCCACCCCCTCTATCAGCCACCCCACCCCCTCTATCAGCCACCTCACACCCTCTATCAGCCACACCACCCTCTCTGTCAGCCACGCCACCCCCTCTATCAGCCACACTCTCCTTCACAAACATCTCATCAGTGTTGTGACTGATTATATATTAAATCCACCCCTTCTTTCAGCCACCCCAACCCCCTCTATCAGCCATGCACCCCATCTATCAGCCACACTCTCCTTCACAAACATCTCATCAGTGTTGTGATGGACTGTATATTAAATCCACCCCCTCTATCAGCCACCCCACCCCCTCTATCAGCCACCTCACCCCCTCTATCAGCCACGCCACCCCCTCTATCAGCCACACTCTCCTTCACAAACATCTCATCAGTGTTGTGATGGACTGTATATTAAATCCACCCCCTCTATCAGCCACACCACCCCCTCTATCAGCCACCCCACCCCCCCTATCAGCCACCTCACCCCCTCTATCAGCCACACCACCCCCTCTATCAGCCACCCCACCCCCTCTATCAGCCACCCCTCCCCCTCTATCAGCCACGCCACCCCCTCTATCAGCCACACTCTCCTTCACAAACATCTCATCAGTGTTGTGACTGATTATATATTAAATCCACCCCTTCTTTCAGCCACCCCAACCCCCTCTATCAGCCACCCCACCCCCTCTATCAGCCACACCACCCCCTCTATCAGCCACCCCACCCCTTCTATCAGCCACACCACCCCCTCTATCAGCCACCCCACCCCTTCTATCAGCCACACCCCCTCTATCAGCCACACCCCTCTATCATCCACCCCACCCCCTCTATCAGCCACCCCACCCCCTCTATCAGCCACCCCACCCCCTCTATCAGCCACACCCCCTCTATCATCCACCCCACCCCCTCTATCAGCCACACCACCCCCTCTATCAGCCACCCCACCCCTTCTATCAGCCACACCCCCTCTATCAGCCACACCCCTCTATCATCCACCCCACCCCCTCTATCAGCCACCCCACCCCCTCTATCATCCACCCCACCCCCTCTATCAGCCACACCACCCCCTCTATCAGCCACCCCACCCCTTCTATCAGCCACACCACCCCCTCTATCAGCCACCCCACCCCCTCTATCAGCCACACCACCCCCTCTATCAGCCACCCCACCCCTTCTATCAGCCACACCACCCCCTCTATCAGCCACCCCACCCCCTCTATCAGCCACACCACCCCCTCTATCAGCCACCCCACCCCTTCTATCAGCCACACCCCCTCTATCAGCCACACCCCCTCTATCATTCACCCCACCCCCTCTATCAGCCACCCCACCCCCTCTATCAGCCACCCCACCCCCTCTATCAGCCACACCCCCTCTATCATCCACCCCACCCCCTCTATCAGCCACACCACCCCCTCTATCAGCCACCCCACCCCCTCTATCAGCCACCCCAACCCCTCTATCAGCTACACCACCCCCTCTATCAGCCACCCACCCCTTCTATCAGCCACACCCCCTCTATCAGCCACACCCCCTCTATCATCCACCCCACCCCCTCTATCAGCCACACCACCCCCTCTATCAGCCACCCCACCCCTTCTATCAGCCACCCCACCCCCTCTATCATCCACCCCACCCCCTCTATCAGCCACCCCACCCCCTCTATCAGCCACCCCACCCCCTCTATCAGCCACACCCCCTCTATCATCCACCCCACCCCCTCTATCAGCCACCCCACCCCTTCTATCAGCCACACCCCCTCTATCAGCTACACCCCCTCTATCATCCACACCACCCCCTCTATCAGCCACCTCACCCCCTCTATCAGCCACACCACCCCCTCTATCAGCCACTTCCCACCCCCTCTATCAGCCATGCACCCCCTCTATCAGCCACACTCTCCTTCACAAACATCTCATCAGTTTTGTGATGGACTGTATATTAAATCCACCCCCTCTATCAGCCACCCCACCCGCTCTATCAGCCACATCACCCCCTCTATCAGCCACACCACCCCCTCTATTAGCCACCCCACCCCCTCTATCAGCCACCTCACCCCTCTATCAGCCATGCCACCCCCTCTATCAGCCACCCCACCCCCTCTATTAGCCACCCCACCCCCTCTATCAGCCACACCACCCCCTCTATCAGCCACCCCACCCCCTCTATCAGCCATGCCACCCCCTCTATCAGCCACCCCACCCCCTCTATCAGCCACCCCACCCCCTCTATCAGCCACCCCACCCCCCCTATCAGCCACCTCACCTTCTCTATCAGCCACCTCACCCCCTCTATCAGCCACCCCACCCCTCTATCAGCCATCCCGCCCCCTCTATCAGCCACCCCACCCTCTCTATCAGCCGCCCCACACCCTCTATCAGCCACCCACCCCTCTATCAGCCACCCCACCCCCTTTATCAGCCACCCCACCCCCTCTATCAGCCATCCCGCCCCCTCTATCAGCCACCCCACCCACTCTATCAGCCACCCCACCCCCTCTATCAGCCATGCCACCCCCTCTATCAGCCACCCCACCCCCTCTATTAGCCACCCCACCCCCTCTATCAGCCACACCACCCCCTCTATCAGCCACCCCACCCCCTCTATCATCCACCCCACCCCCTCTATCAGCCACACCCCCTCTATCATCCACCCCACCCCCTCTATCAGCCACACCACCCCCTCTATCAGCCACCCCACCCCTTCTATCAGCCACACCACCCCCTCTATCAGCCACACCCCTCTATCAGCCACACCCCCTCTATCATCCACACCACCCCCTCTATCAGCCACCTCCCCCCCTCTATCAGCCACACCCCCTCTATCATCCACACCACCCCCTCTATCAGCCACCTCACCCCCTCTATCAGCCACACCCCCTCTATCATCCACACCACCCCCTCTATCAGCCACCTCACCCCCTCTATCAGCCACCCAACCCCCTCTATCCTCATCAATGTGTTTGTGATTGACTTTTTTTCTAGAACTATTTTGCTCGGAACTTCTACAACATGAGAATGCTGGCGTTGTTTGTGGCCTTCGCCATCAACTTCATCCTCCTCTTCTACAAGGTAATCACAACCTGTAGGAAGTAGCTTTACGTTTTACCCCTCCATGGATTCCTCTGGTGATTCTGCTGCTGAAGGGTTACTGCGTGGGGAGAACATTGGAGGGATAGAACTCTCCAACAATATATATTTTACTAATACATTTTCTATGGATTATATTCCTGAGGATCCAGCTACTCACTGTTTAAAGAATAGGCGTTTTAGAGCGAGCCCATGGTTCATTGTTCCCCCCTCACCCTCCTCCAGGTGTCCTCCTCCTCAGCGGTGATGCCTGAAAGCAGAAGGCCCCGGGCAGGCAGCAGTGTGCGGTGGGACCCCGTGACGGAGGGTAGTGACACCCAGGAGCCTCAAAACCCCCAGCAGGAACCTGTGTTTGTCCACTTTGTGCTGGAGGAGAGCACCGGATACATGGAGCCCACCCTGCGTATCCTGGCCATCCTACACACTGTCATCTCCTTCTGCTGCATCATAGGTTACTACTGCCTTAAGGTAGGATACTGCTGTTACTACTGACTCAAGGTAGGATAATGCTGTTACTACTGCCTTAAGGTAGGATACTGCTGTTACTACTGCCTTAAGGTAGGATACTGCTGTTACTACTGCCTTAAGGTAGGATGCTGCTGTTACTACTGCCTTAAGGTAGGATACTGCTGTTACTACTGCCTTAAGGTAGGATACTGCTGTTACTACTGCCTTAAGGTAGGATACTGCTGTTACTACTGCCTTAAGGTAGGATACTGCTGTTACTACTGCCTTAAGGTAGGATACTGCTGTTACTACTGCCTTAAGGTAGGATACTGCTGTTACTACTGCCTTAAGGTAGGATACTGCTGTTACTACTGCCTTAAGGTAGGATACTGCTGTTACTACTGCCTTAAGGTAGGATACTGCTGTTACTACTGCCTTAAGGTAGGATACTGCTGTTACTACTGCCTTAAGGTAGGATAATGCTGTTACTACTGCCTTAAGGTAGGATGCTGCTGTTACTACTGCCTCAGGGTAGGATACTGCTGTTACTACTGCCTCAAGGTAGGATACTGCTGTTACTACTGCCTTAAGGTAGGATACTGCTGTTACTACTGCCTTAAGGTAGGATACTGCTGTTACTACTGCCTTAAGGTAGGTTACTGCTGTTACTACTGCCAAAGGTAGGATACTGATGTTACTACTGCCTTAAGGTAGGATACTGCTGTTACTACTGCCTTAAGGTAGGTTACTGCTGTTACTACTGCCTTAAGGTAGGTTACTGCTGTTACTACTGCCTTAAGGTAGGATACTGCTGTTACTACTGCCTTAAGGTAGGATACTGCTGTTACTACTGCCTTAAGGTAGGACACTGCTGTTACTACTGCCTTAAGGTAGGATACTGCTGTTACTACTGCCTTAAGGTAGGATACTGCTGTTACTACTGCCTTAAGGTAGGATACTGCTGTTACTACTGCCTTAAGGTAGGATACTGCTGTTACTACTGCCTTAAGGTAGGATACTGCTGTTACTACTGCCTTAAGGTAGGATGCTGCTGTTACTACGGCCTTTAAGGTAGGATACTGCTGTTACTACTGCCTTAAGGTAGAATACTGCTGTTACTACTGCCTTAAGGTAGGATACTGCTGTTACTACTGCCTTAAGGTAGGACACTGCTGTTACTACTGCCTTAAGGTAGGATACTGCTGTTACTACTGCCTTAAGGTAGGATGCTGCTGTTACTACGGCCTTTAAGGTAGGATACTGCTTTTACTACTGCCTTAAGGTAGGATACTGCTGTTACTACTGCCTTAAGGTAGGATACTGCTGTTACTACTGCCTTAGGGTAGGATACTGTTGTTACTACTGCCTTAAGGTAGGATACTGCTGTTACTACTGCCTTAAGGTAGGATACTGCTGTTACTACTGCCTTAAGGTAGGATACTGCTGTTACTACTGCCTTAAGGTAGGATACTGCTGTTACTACTGCCTTAAGGTAGGATACTGCTGTTACTACTGCCTTAAGGTAGAATTCTGCTGTTACTACTGCCTTAAGGTAGAATTCTGC
Source organism: Salvelinus namaycush (assembly GCF_016432855.1). Classification (NCBI taxonomy): domain Eukaryota; kingdom Metazoa; phylum Chordata; class Actinopteri; order Salmoniformes; family Salmonidae; genus Salvelinus; species Salvelinus namaycush. Next base: position 50,358 of record NW_024057739.1, on the reverse strand, counting down.
TGTTACTACTGCCTTAAGGTAGGATGCTGCTGTTACTACTGCCTTAAGGTAGGATACTGCTGTTACTACTGCCTCACGGTAGGATACTGCTGTTACTACTGCCTTAAGGTAGGATACTGCTGTTACTACTGCCTTAAGGTAGGATGCTGCTGTTACTACGGCCTTTAAGGTAGGATACTGCTGTTACTACTGCCTTAAGGTAGAATACTGCTGTTACTACTGCCTTAAGGTAGGATACTGCTGTTACTACTGCCTTAAGGTAGGACACTGCTGTTACTACTGCCTTAAGGTAGGATACTGCTGTTACTACTGCCTTAAGGTAGGATACTGCTGTTACTACTGCCTTAAGGTAGGACACTGCTGTTACTACTGCCTTAAGGTAGGATACTGCTGTTACTACTGCCTTAAGGTAGGATACTGCTGTTACTACTGCCTTAAGGTAGGATACTGCTGTTACTACTGTCTCACGGTAGGTTACTACTGTCTCACGGTAGGTTACTACTGTCTCTCGGTAGGTTACTACTGTCTCTCGGTAGGTTACTACTGTCTCTCGGTAGGTTACTACTGTCTCTCGGTAGGTTACTAATGTCTCTCGGTAGGTTACTAATGTCTCTCGGTAGGTCACTACTGTCTCTCGGTAGATTACTACTGTCTCTCGGTAGGTTACTACTGTCTCTCGGTAGGTTACTACAGTCTCTCGGTAGGTTACTACTGTCTCACGGTAGGTTACTGCTGTCTCACGGTAGGTTACTACTGTCTCTCGGTAGGTTACTACAGCCTCAAGGTAGGTTGCTACTGTCTCTCGGTAGGTTACTACTGCCTCACGGTAGGTTACTACTGTCTCTCGGTAGGTTACTACTGTCTCTCGGTAGGTTACTACTGTCTCTCGGTAGGTTACTACTGTCTCTCGGTAGGTTACTACTGTCTCTCGGTAGGTTACTAATGTCTCTCGGGTAGGTTACTACTGTCTCTCGGTAGGTTACTACTGTCTCTCGGTAGGTTACTACTGTCTCTCGGTAGGTTACTACTGTCTCACGGTAGGTTACTACTGTGTCTCGGTAGGTTACTACTGTCTCTCGGTAGGTTACTACTGTCTCTCGGTAGGTTACTACTGTCTCTCGGTAGGTTACTACTGTGTCTCGGTAGGTTACTACAGCCTCAAGGTAGAGTTGTCCACCTCTCTGATCCACCCTCCATGCCTGTTTACCCACCAGGTCCCGTTGGTGATCTTCAAGCGTGAGAAGGAGGTGGCGAGGAAGCTGGAGTTTGACGGTCTCTACATCACAGAGCAGCCGTCGGAGGACGACATTAAAGGCCAGTGGGACCGACTAGTGATTAACACTGGGTAAGTCCACTGTTACCGCTCAGTTACTGCTTAGTTCATTATCACAGCCTCCCTAATGGCACCAGATACCCTACCTAGTGCACTACTGTAGACCAGCTCTGCTCAAAAGTAGTGCACTGTGGAGGGTGTAGGGTGCCATTAGGGACTCAGTCAGCTATTACAGCAGAGCTATTACAGCATGGTCCGGGTCCACAGAGGCCACAGGCTGGGCTAATTGTCCTCTAAATGTTTAAATGTCAAACCTAACGATCACGCTGGTCTCGCGGTGGTGGTGCTTTGACTCTGCAGCCCTACGGATCACATATTAATGATATAGAGGTCTCTATAAATGAATGAATATGGCAAACCGGTTTCGTTAATCCATTCCATCGCTGGATAATGTACTCTGTATAGACTGTGCGTGTGGATAATAGTTTTTGTTTTGGAGGATGTTGATTAGTAATGTAATGTACTTTGGTTTTGCTTTTCAGATCGTTTCCCAACAACTACTGGGATAAGTTTGTGAAGAGGAAGGTAGGTCTGAATTCATATTCACTGAAGTCTCTCAGTGATATACATTTAGCTCTACATCAGTGACCTGTTTAGAACCAGTTTACAACATATTTAGAACCACTTTAGAACCAGTTTAAAACCTGTTTACAACCAGTTTACAACATATTTAGAACCACTTTAGAACCAGTTTAAAACCTGTTTACAACATATTTAGAACCAGTTATGAACCAGTTTACAACATATTTAGAGCCACTTTAGAACCAGTTTAAAACCTGTTTACAACCAGTTTACAACATATTTAGAACCAGTTATGAACCAGTTTACAACATATTTAGAACCAGTTTAGAACCAGTTTACAACATATTTAGAACCAGTTTAGAACCTGTTTACAACATATTTAGAGCCACTTTAGAACCAGTTTAAAACCTGTTTACAACATATTTAGAACCAGTTATGAACCAGTTTACAACATATTTAGAGCCACTTTAGAACCAGTTTAAAACCTGTTTACAACCAGTTTACAACATATTTAGAACCAGTTATGAACCAGTTTACAACATATTTAGAACCAGTTTAGAACCAGTTTACAACATATTTAGAACCAGTTTAGAACCTGTTTAGAACCAGTTTGTGAAGAGGAAGGTAGGTCTGAATTCATATTCACTGAAGTCTCTCAGTTATATACATTTAGCTCTACATCAGTGACCTGTTTAGAACCAGTTTAGAACCTATTTACAACATATTTAGAACCAGTTTAGAACCAATTTACAACATATTTAGAACTGTCAAGGTTGTGCGCTACTGGTGGAGAAGTCAGGTGCAGGAGAGCAGAGAGTTGTGAACAGGTGCACACTTTATTTAGGCAGAGGCAATAAAACAGACAGACGCCACTGCGTCAAAACCTCCAGACAAAGGTAAAAAGTGCAAGGCCACGAAACAGTCACAAAAATAAGCAAATGTTTAACAATTAAACATCCCTCGTGAAATACCAGGGAATACAGGGGAAAACCCAGCCTGGCACGTACACGAAGCACGTAACAAAACAATTTCCCACAAAGACATGGGGGGGGGGGGGGACAGAGGAATAAATACATGCAGTGTGATTAGGGAATGTAAACCAGGTGTGCAGGGAACAAGACAAAACAAATGGAACAATGAAAAAATGGAGCGGCGATGGCTAGAAAGCCGGTGACGTCGAACGCCGCCCGAACAAGGAGAGGAGCCGACTTCGGCGGAAGTCGTGACAAGAACCACTTTAGAACCAGTTTAGAACCAGTTTAGAACCTGTTTAGAACCCATTTAGAACCTGCTTAGAACCTGCTTAAAACCAGTTTACAACATATTTAGAACCTGTTTAGAATATATTTAGAACCAGTTTACAACATATTTAGAACCAGTTTAGAACCAGTTTAGAACCTGTTTAGAATACATTAGAACAGTAGAGTGAAGCTGTGTGGTTCCCCTGCAGGTGATGGATAAGTATGGAGAGTTCTACGGCCATGACCGCATCAGTGAGCTGCTGGGTATGGACAAGGCTGCTCTGGACTTCAGTGACGCCCACGAGAAGAAGAAACCCAAGAAAGACAGCTCGTTAGCTGCAGTGTGAGTCTGGGGGTGGGAGGACAGAGCTGGGTAGGGGGCTGGTGGTGATGGGGGAGAAATGACAGGGGAGGGGGAGGGGATGGAGGGTGAAGGGATGGGGGGAGCATTTCGCTACACCCGCAATAACATCTGTAAATATGTGTATGTGACCAACAACATTTGATTGAATTTGATTTGGATGTCCCTGACAGTGCCTGTTGGACCCTTCAACAGGCATTGAACTTAGATCATTAAAGCTCATAGATGGGGAAGCTTACTCTAACTTAGAGAGAACGAAACATCTAGTTCCACCTTCTAAATGTGCACCTTTCTCTCTCCCTGTTGTTCATATGGACGAAGCTTCCTCTGAAGCCAATATACTGAGAGGTGTTTTGAAAGCTAATGTTTTAAGTGTTTCAGTTGGAAGATGGTTGTAATGACCAATCACTGTACAGCATGGTGGCAGCAGGACCAATCACTGTACAGGATGGTGGCAGCAGGAGGCCTGATCGATGACAAATACACCCCAACATGAATCCTGTTGATGTTGTGTCCTCTCTTCTGTTACAGATTAAACTCTGTTAATGTTGTGTCCTCTCTTCTGTTACAGATTAAACTCTGTTAATGTTGTGTCCTCTCTCCTGTTACAGATTAAACTCTGTTAATGTTGTGTCCTCTCTTCTGTTACAGATTAAACTCTGTTAATGTTGTGTTCTCTCTCCTGTTACAGATTAAACTCTGTTGATGTTGTGTCCTCTCTTCTGTTACAGATTAAACTCTGTTAATGTTGTGTCCTCTCTTCTGTTACAGATTAAACTCTGTTAATGTTGTGTCCTCTCTCCTGTTACAGATTAAACTCTGTTAATGTTGTGTCCTCTCTCCTGTTACAGATTAAACTCTGTTAATGTTGTGTCCTCTCTTCTGTTACAGATTAAACTCTGTTAATGTTGTGTCCTCTCTTCTGTTACAGATTAAACTCTGTTAATGTTGTGTCCTCTCTCCTGTTACAGATTAAACTCTGTTAATGTTGTGTCCTCTCTCCTGTTACAGATTAAACTCTGTTGATGTTGTGTCCTCTCTTCTGTTACAGATTAAACTCTGTTAATGTTGTGTCCTCTCTTCTGTTACAGATTAAACTCTGTTAATGTTGTGTCCTCTCTTCTGTTACAGATTAAACTCTGTTAATGTTGTGTCCTCTCTTCTGTTACAGATTAAACTCTGTTAATGTTGTGTCCTCTCTTCTGTTACAGATTAAACTCTGTTGATGTCAAGTACCAGATCTGGAAACTAGGAGTCGTCTTCACAGACAATGTAAATAAAGACTTATTTCATCATGCTAAGTAACTTCAACTGCTTATTTAATATACAATAATACATTTTATATGCCATTTAGCAGACACTATTTCTAACTCTTCGTCTTCTTCTCCTTCTTCTTCTTCTGTCTGACCCCTGCAGTCGTTCCTGTACCTGGCCTGGTATATGACCATGTCCATCCTGGGTCACTACAACAACTTCTTCTTCGCTGCTCATCTCCTGGACATCGCCATGGGCTTCAAGACCCTCCGCACCATCCTGTCTTCTGTCACGCACAACGGCAAACAGGTACTGTGTCTGCTCTTGACTGTATCACTATGTCTGCACTTACTTAGTATTCTACAAACCACTGTCTAAAGATGCAATATGTAACTGTTGATACATACAGTGTCTAAAGATACAAACAGGTACTGTGTCTGCTCTTGACTGTATCACTATGTCTGCACTTACTTAGTATTCTACAAACCACTGTCTAAAGATACAATGTATTACTGTAGGTACCTACAGTGTCTAAAGATACAATATGTAACTGTTGATACAATATATTACTGTAGATACATAGTGTCTAAAGATACAATATATTACTGTAGGTACATAGTGTTTAAAGATACAATATATTACTGTAGGTACATAGTGTCTAAAGATACAATATATTACTGTAGATACAATATATTACTGTAGGTACATAGTGTTTAAAGATACAATATATTACTGTAGGTACATAGTGTTTAAAGATACAATATATTACTGTAGGTACATAGTGTCTAAAGATACAATATATTACTGTAGGTACATAGTGTCTAAAGATACAATATATTACTGTAGATACAATATATTACTGTAGGTACATAGTGTTTAAAGATACAATATATTACTGTAGGTACATAGTGTTTAAAGATACAATATATTACTGTAGGTACATAGTGTCTAAAGATACAATATATTACTGTAGGTACATAGTGTTTAAAGATACAATATATTACTGTAGGTACATAGTGTCTAAAGATACAATATATTACTGTAGATACAATATATTACTGTAGGTACATAGTGTTTAAAGATACAATATATTACTGTAGGTACATAGTGTTTAAAGATACAATATATTACTGTAGATACATAGTGTTTAAAGATACAATATATTACTGTAGGTACATAGTGTTTAAAGATACAATATATTACTGTAGGTACATAGTGTCTAAAGATACAATATATTACTGTAGGTACATAGTGTTTAAAGATACAATATATTACTGTAGGTACATAGTGTTTAAAGATACAATATATTACTGTAGGTACATAGTGTCTAAAGATACAATATATTACTGTAGGTACATAGTTTTTAAAGATACAATATATTACTGTAGGTACATAGTGTCTAAAGATACAATATATTACTGTAGATACAATATATTACTGTAGGTACATAGTGTTTAAAGATACAATATATTACTGTAGGTACATAGTGTTTAAAGATACAATATATTACTGTAGATACATAGTGTTTAAAGATACAATATATTACTGTAGGTACATAGTGTTTAAAGATACAATATATTACTGTAGATACATAGTGTTTAAAGATACAATATATTACTGTAGGTACATAGTGTTTAAAGATACAATATATTACTGTAGGTACATAGTGTTTAAAGATACAATATATTACTGTAGGTACAATATATTACTGTAGGTACATAGTGTTTAAAGATACAATATATTACTGTAGGTACATAGTGTTTAAAGATACAATATATTACTGTAGGTACATAGTGTTTAAAGATACAATATATTACTGTAGGTACATAGTGTTTAAAGATACAATATATTACTGTAGATACATAGTGTTTAAAGATACAATATATTACTGTAGGTACAATATATTACTGTAGGTACATAGTGTTTAAAGATACAATATATTACTGTAGATACATAGTGTTTAAAGATACAATGTATTACTGTAGGTACATAGTGTTTAAAGATACAATATATTACTGTAGGTACATAGTGTCTAAAGATACAATATATTACTGTAGATACAATATATTACTGTAGGTACATAGTGTTTAAAGATACAATATATTACTGTAGGTACATAGTGTTTAAAGATACAATATATTACTGTAGGTACATAGTGTTTAAAGATACAATATATTACTGTAGATACATAGTGTTTAAAGATACAATTATATTACTGTAGGTACATAGTGTTTAAAGATACAATATATTACTGTAGGTACAATATTATACTGTAGGTACATAGTGTCCTAAAGATTACAATATATACTGTAAGGTACATAGTGTTTAAAGATACAATATATTACTGTAGGTACATAGTGTTTAAGATACTATCTATTACTGGTAGGGTAACCTAACAGTGTTTAAAGATACAATATATTACTGTAGGTACATAGTGTTTAAAGATAACAATATATTACTGTAGGTTACATAGGTTTTAAGATACAATATATTACTGCTAGGTACCTACCGTGTTTTAAAGATACAATATATTACTGGTAGGTACATTAGTGTTTAAAGATACAATATATTACTGTACGATACATAGTGTTTAAAGATACAATATATTACTGTAGGTACACTATATTACTTGTAGGTACATAGTGTTTAAAGATACACTTATATTACTGTAGGTACATAGTGTTTAAAGATTACAATATAATTACTGTAGGTACAAGTATTAAAGATACAATATATTGTAGGTACATAGTGTTTAAAGATACATATATTACTGTAGGTACATAGTGTTTAAAGATACAATATATTACTGTAGGTACATAGTGTTTAAAGATACAATATATTAATGTAGATACAATATATTACTGTAGGTACATAGTGTTTAAGATACAATATTACTGTAGGTACATAGTGTTTAAAGATACAAATATTACTGTAGGTACATATGTTTTAGATACAATATATTACTGTAGGTACATAGTGTTAAAGATACAATATATTACTGTAGGTACATAGTTTAAAGTACAATATATTACTGTAGGTACATAGTGTTTAAAGATACAATATATTACTGTAGGTACATAGTGTTTAAAGATACAAATATATTACTGTTAGTACAATATATTACTGTAGGACATAGTGTTAAAGATACAATATATTACTGTAGGTACATAGTGTTTAAAGATACAATATATTACTTAGGTACATAGTGTTTAAAGATACAATATATTACTGTAGGTACATAGTTTGTTAAATGTTATAGAACAATATATTACTGTAGGTACATAGTGTTTTAAAGATACAATATATTACTGTAGGTACATAGTGTTAAAGATACAATATGTATGTAGATACAATTATTACTGTAGGTACATAGTGTTTAAACAATATGACTGTACAATATATTACTGTAGGTACATAGTGTTTAAAGATAAATATATTACTGTAGGTACATAGTGTTTAAAGATACAATATTTACTGTAGATACATAGTTTAAAGACAATATGTACTGTAGATACAATATATACTGTAGGTACATAGTGTTAAAGATAATATATTACTGTAGA
>NW_024057739.1:22500-41984 GCF_016432855.1 Salvelinus namaycush | reverse complement strand
CGCATAAAACATTTCTGAAACTACATAGTGTCAGCAAATGAAAGACAGCATCTTGTGATTCCAGCCAATTATTTTCCGATTTATTAAGTGTTTTACACATCAAAAACACAATTAGTGTTATATTCAGCTTACCGACAATAGCCAGAAACACAAGCCCTCCCCAGCTAAAAGTTAGCGATCTTGACAAGCCGTAAAAGATATATAGTTTTTTACTAACCTTGATATTTCTTCATCAGATGACAGTCCATAACATCAGGTTATCCCACTTATGTTTTGTTCGAAATGTGCATATTTAGAGCTGAATCAGTGGTTTCCCCATTGTGCTAACGTAGCGACTATTCCCACTCGACGTCCTTATATTTTTCTGACACGTTTTCTGACCACATATTTCTGACCAATAGCTATTCATACAACATAACTAAAAATCACATGTTTGTATAAAATGAATAGATCCATAGTTCTTATGAAATCGGGGGGCTGTTAGAATTCATAACAAATAACTTCTTACACATCCAGCTTCGTATAGCTAGAGTAACCCAAATAGTTGGGCCCGCGACTACTTCACATGTACGACAATATATGAAAATAGCATCATAAATGTTTCTTCCTTTTGTTGATCTTTCATCAGATGTTGGACAACGGGGTCCTTTGTCGGGAACAATCGTTGTTGGGATTTAGAACGGCCACTTTCCCTCTCGATTTAGCAAGCGCACTAGCCAAGTGGCAGAAATCTCACCATCGTTCAACAAAGTCAGAGAACGGAGAACACGGCAAAACTCCCGAAAAAATTTCAATAAATCGATTTAGAACTATATTGAAAAAAAACATACTTACGATGAATAGGTCACTATGTATCAAATAAAATCAAAGCCGGAGATAGTAGTCGCCTATAACGGCAGCTAAACAGGAAGCATCCAGGTTACCAATCTCCTGCCTCCCTCCAGAAAACCGGGAACTGGTGAACACGTCATCAAAGAGGCTTGTTAGTTCCACTTCAGACCAAGATAACAACACTCAATTTCCTTCTCTCACCGCCTCTTGACATCCAGGGAAGGTCTATGAATGCAATGTATACTAATACGTATCATGCCCATTTATAGGCAGTAGTAGAACAGATGCCTTCGATTATCAGAACTTTCCACTTCCGGTCAGGAAGTTTGTGCAAATGAGTCTGTTTGAACTCACAGTATAATTCAAACCCCTGTTTTAGAAACTAGAGATGTGTTTTTCTTCCAATAGTAATATATAATTGCCTATGTACGAGCAAGAATTGAGTACCGACTGGCCGTTTGAGAATGAGCACCTTTTATCTGGACTACTCAATACTGCCCCTGCAGCCCAAACAGGTTAATCTACTTTTAATGTACTTTTGTAAGTTTTTTTTCTTTTAATGTATTTGAATGTCTTGATTAGTTCTTCAAATCCGTGAAATGTTGTTATATTCTTATAAAGGAGTACGACCCGGATGGTAAAGGGTTCATCTCCAAAGAGACTTCCAACCAAAAGCCTATGGAGAGCCACAAGCACTATACCCAGTCTGAGACGGAGTTCCTGCTCTCCTGTGCTAGCCTGATGAGAACGAGCTGTTTGGACTCGAGGAGTTTTTGGAGCGTTTCCACGAGCCGGCGCAAAGACATCGGCTTACGTGGCCGTGCTTGTCTGACCAACCTGTCTGAACACATCCTCACACACCGCGCCCTACAGACCTTCCTGTGTAGCTGGCTGAGAGTGTGTGACTACTTCCAACCGTACTGGGGGCCGTATCGAGATCATGGGCAGTGCCAAGCTATCGAGAGGTGTCTACTTCGAGATCAGCTGAGTCCAGTCCGTACACGTTGGAGAAGCCCCAGGTCAAGAGTCCAAACGCCAGTTCATCTTCGACAGTGGTCAACGAGTGGCGGGCGAGGAGAAGGAAAGATGAGCTGTTCGTTAACTCTGCTGAGGACACCATCTTGTGAGATGCAGCTGGCCCCCCAGATGTCCGACATCCGGGGAATCGGTCCGGCCCGTAGAGGGGAGAGCGAGAAGAGAAACCGAAGATGACAGAGCCCTGAGATGGTTCTTACTCTGTGACCACGTCGGACACCGCCCTGATGGCGCTACCTACAACGTCATGTTTCCTGATGATGTCAAATGTATTTCATTTGACAATATCAAAAGTATATCTACAGCAGTACAGCCAGTTTAAGACTACCAAGAGGCTTCTTTTCCTCTACAGGTTCTGTCCAGGAGAGCCTAAGAAGGCAGGATGAAGAGATGAAGAAGATGACAGGAAGGACATGTCGTGACCCTGGTTCTCCTTCTATGTACCGTCGTCATGGGGCATGTTCCACTTCACTCAGACGTCTCCAGGAGGGTTCTGCAGAATCAATGTACAACACCTTCCTAGGAGGCGTCTGGTGGAGGGAGCCCAAGACTATGAAGGTGGAACCTTTTAGTGTCTGTCTCGTCTTTGTGGTTTGTATTAGATGGTGTGGTGGGTATTAGCTGGTGTGGTGTCTATATAGCTGGTGTGGTGTGATTTAGCTGTGTGGTGTATGTTAGATGGTGTGGTGTGTTTAGATGGTGTGATGTATATTAGCTGGTGTGGTGATTAGTTAGATGGTGTGGTTGTATATTAGTCTGGATGTGGTGTAATATTGCTGGTGTGGTGGTGTATTAGCTGGTGTGGTGTGTATTAGCTGGTGTTGTGTATATTGAGGGTGTGATGAGTGTGTGGTGTGTTATTAGCTGTGTGTAGGTGTGTGTGTTTATAGTGCGTGTGGTGTATATTAGATGGTGTGGGTATATTAGACTGAGTTGGGTGGTAATTGTGGTGGTGTGTGATTAGCTAGGTAACTGGGTGGTATATTAGACTATTGTGGTGTGTATTAATGCTGGTGTGGTGTTATTAACTGGTGGTGTATAGTGGTGATGCTGTATTGTGGTGGTGGTGTATAAAGTGCTGGTGTGTAAACTGCGTGTGGTATAGAAACATGTGCGGACACTGTTGGTGTGGGTGACTCACTAAGTATTAATCAAACCTCCCTCTTTGTGTTGATGTTTCAATTGTATAAATTCATAAATGCATATCTCATGAGCAGAATTACTGTTTTGCCTCATTAGCCACCAAGTTTGAAATGCAACTGTTTTTTGGGGGGAAGTCTGTCTGTGCCATTTTCCCCCTCCATTTTTCCCCCATGTGGCCGTGGGGCCAAGCTCCTACAATTTGAACTTATAAATGAGTCTTCAGCCCTGGCCATTGAGTGACAGCTAGCAAGACACACACAGCAGAGGAGAGAGAGATGGTGTGGTGGACATATCTGACACATACATTACATGACCAAAAGTGTGGTGGGACACCTGGCTCGCCAACATCTCATTCCAAAAGTCATGGGCATTAATATGGAGTGGTTCGCCCCCCTTCTTGCTCTATAACAGTCTCCACTCGTCTTGGAAGGCTTTCCACTAGATGGTTGGAACATTGCTGCGTAACAGCCTCCAGCTCTTCTGGTAATGCTTTCCACTAATGTTGGGAAACATTGCTGCTATATACAGCCTCCACTCTTCTGGGGAAGGCTTTCCACTAGATGTTGGGAACATTGCTTGCTATAAACAGCCCCACTCTTCTGGAGGCTATCCACTAGATGTTGGAACCATTGCTGCTATAACAGCCTCCACTCTTCTGGGAAGCTTTCCACAGATTGTTGGAACATTGCTGCTATAACAGCCTCCACTCCTCTGGAGAGGCTTTCCACTAGATGTTGGAACAGTGACTGCTATAAACAGCCTCCACTCTTCGGGAAGGCTTTCAATAGATGTTGGAACATTGCTGCGGGGACTTGGCTTCCATTTCAGCCACGAGAGCATTAGGGAGGTCTGCATGATTTTGGGCGATTAGACCTGTGTCGTTGTCGCCATTTCAAATCCTCCTAGGTGTTGATCGAGGGTTGAGGTCAGGTCGTATGCATTCGGGCAGGTAGTGGTTCGTCCTGGCATCCGCCAAACCCAGATTTGTCCTGTGACTGCAGATGGTGAAACGTGATTCATCACTCCACAGAACGTTTTTCGCTGCTCCAGAGTCCAATGGCGGAGCGATGTTTACACCCACTCCAGCCGACGCTTGGCATGCGCATTGGATGCTCTTAGGCTTGTGTGCGGCCTGCTTGGCCATGGAAACCGTTTCATGAAGCTCCGACAAACAGTTTTGTGCTGACGTTGCTTCCAAGAGGCAGTAGTTGGAACTCGGGTATGGAGTGTTGAAACCGAGGAAGGATACATTTTAACGCGCTACTCACTTCAGCACTCGGCGGTCCCGTTCTGTGAGGTGTATGCCTACCACTTCGTCGCTGAGAGCGTTGTTGTCCTATAGCGTTCTGTACTTCACCATAACGCACTTACAGTTTACCGGGGCAGCTCTGACCAGGGAGAATTGACAACGGACTTTTGGAAAGTGGCAACCCAACACGGTGCCACGTTTGAATATCACTGAGCTCTTCAGTTAAGGGCCATTCTCTGCCGATGTTTGTATATGGAGATTGCACGGCGGTTTAGTTGCATTTATACACTTGTTCAGCAACGGTGTGGCTGTGAAATAGCCGATCCACTAATTGAAGGGGTGTTTCCAGATATTTTGTCTATATAGTGGTGTGATGTAGGGCGCAATTTTCAGGGACCACTTGTGGCTCGTTTTTTCGGGGGCGGCACTGCTTTTCAAGAACTAATTGGCTGAAAGTAAACAAATTTAACAGGAATCCTTTAGTAAAGTTAACTGCTATCTGGCTCTTCTCCGCTCTTCTCTGATCTCCTTTTCTCTCCTCTCCTCTTAAGGTGTACTGGACACTGTTGGCCAACATGCCTGACCGACCCAGGACGAGTTTTCGAGAGAGGGGGGGAGAAGGCGCTCTCAGCTAGACCCTCGGCTGAGGAGGAGGCGGATCTAGCCCGCCCGTGGACGGGACGGAAGTCCCTACTCAGACTCTTTGGATTAGATCTGAGGAGAGGAGAAGGAGGACAGTATAAGATAACTACTGCTCACAACAACCCAACGCCAGTCTGAATGATCTGCTAACTCTCCAGTCCCCTCCTCTCCTGTCCGCCTACCTCACCGTCCCGGAACTGAGAAGACGGCACCAGGTAATGTCATTTTACCATTTTATTTTCCCTCTGTACTCTCTCTGTCTCTCTCTCTCTGTTCTCCTCTCTCTCTTCTCTCTCTCTCTCTCTCTCTCTCGTCTCTCTCTCTCTCTCTCTCTCTCTCTCTCTGCTCTGTCTCTGTCTCTGCTCTTCTCTGTCCTCTCTCTCTTTCTCTCTCTCTGTCTCTCTCTCTCTGTCTCTTCTCTCTCTCTCTCTCTCTCTTCTCTCTCTTCATCTCTCTCCTCTCTCTCTCTCTCTGTCCTGCTCTATCTCTCTGTCTCCTCTGTCCTCTCTGTCTCTCTGTCCTCCCTCTGTCTCTCTCTCTCTGTCTCTCTCTCTCTCTCCTCTCTCTCTCCTCTCGCTCCTCTCTCTCCTCTCGCTCTCTCTCTGTCTCTCTCTCTCTGGTCCCTCTCTCTCTCTCTCTGTCTCTCGTCTCTCTCTCCTCTGTGTCTCTCTCTCTCTCTCTCTCTCTCTCTCCCGCTATCTCTCTCTCTCTCGATCTCTCTCTCTGTCTCTGTCTCTCTGCGTCTCTCTCTCTGTCTCTGTCTCTCTCTCTCTCTCTCTCTATCTTTCTTGTCTCTTCTCTGTCTCTCTCGATCTCTCTCTCTGTCTCGTCTCTCTCTCTCTCTCTCTCTCTCTCTCTGTCTCTGTCTCTCTCTATCTCTCTGTCTCTGTCTCTACTCTGTCTCTCTCTCTCTCTCTCTATCTCTCTGTCTCTGTCTCCTACTCTGTCTCTCTCTCTCTCTCTCTATCTGCCTGTCTCTCTGTTCTCTTACTCTGTCTCTCTCTCTCTCTCTCTATCTTCTCTGTCTCTGTCTCTACTCTGTCTCTCTCTCTCTCTCTCTCTCTCTTCCTTTCTGTCTCCCCTCTCTCTCTTTCTGTCTCCCTCTCTCTCTCTCTCTTCTTTTCTGTCTCCCCCTCTCTCTCTCTCCTCTCTCTCCTCTCCTCTCTCCTCCCTGGACCATGCTTCGCAGCGAAGAGACATTAGTGTCTCTATAGTGTCGGCCTGCCTGGACTCCCATCACTCTAACACATTATCTACACATTACCACTATGAGTGTTTCTGCTCTGTGTTGATAAGGCTGCTCTGCCCCTGATGTTTTTTCTGTGATGTGGTGCGTTTCTGCCGTTTTAGGCTAAGAGCCCTTCAGAGGAAGGGAGGACAGGGACTGAGGAAACCAAGGAGGCCAAGTCAGAGCCAGAGAAAGCAGAGTATGTACCATTCCCCTTTCCTCTGTTACTTCTGGTGTGTTCATCTGAAATACATGAAACTAAGTTTATCGTAGAAGAGCAATATTATTACAAGTAAAGTAATGTATCAACAAACAGCTGTAAACACTGTGCTCCTTCTGCTGTGTCTGTTAACTGACTGTTCCTGCCGTCCAGGGGACTGGATGGAGAGAAGCAGGAGGAGGAGGAGAGGAGGAAGGAGGAGGAGAGGAGGAAGGATGAGAGAGACAGGAGGAGAAGAAGAGGAAGGAGGAGAAGCCGAAAGCTAAAGTGAGACAGCAGCACACCTCCAAGTCTGATGAGCATGACATGCAGGAGTCTGCCTTCTGGAAGAAAATCATCGCCTATCAGAGGAAGCTGCTGGTACGACACACACACCACACCCACGCACACGCATGTGAACACGCACGTACACGCACACACACACACACACACCAGAGAGAGAGACAGACACACGTAGCTGCTGTGAAGAGACTTTCTGGCAATTAGCTAACACCACAATATACAAGACTGAGCTAATGTTATTAAATCAATCCCCACCCTTCTATCAGCCACTCCACCCCCTCTATCAGCCACCCCACTCCCTCTATCAGTCCACCTCACCCTCTCTATCAGCCACCCCACCCCTCTATCAGCCACCCCACCCCCCCTATCAGCCACCTCACCTTCTCTATCAGCCACCTCACCCCCTCTATCAGCCACCCCACCCCCTCTATCAGCCACCCCCACCCTCATCAGCCACCACACCACCCTCTATCAGCCACCTCACCCCTTTATCAGCTACCCCCCCCCCTCTATCAGCCACCCCACCCCCTCTATCAGCCACCTCACCACTTTATCAGCCACCTCACCCTCTCTATCAGCCACACCACCCTCTCTATCAGCCACCCCACCCCTCTATCAGCCACACTCTCCTTCAAAAACATCTCATCAGGGTTGTGACTGACTGTATTTAAATCTACCGCTTCTTTCAGCCACCCCACCCCCTCTATCAGCCACCCCACCCCCTCATCAGCCACCTCACACCTCTATCAGCCACACCCCTCTCTATCAGACACGCCACCCTCTATCAGCCAACTCTCCTTCACAAACATCCATCAGTGTTGTGACTGATTTATATTAAATCCACCCCTTCTTTCAGCACCCCAACCCCCTCTATCAGCCATGCACCCCTCTATCAGCCACACTCTCCTTCAACAAACATCTCATCAGTGTTTGTGATGGACTGTATATTAAATCCACCCCCTCTATCAGCCACCCCACCCCCTCTATCAGCCACCCCACCCCCTCTATCAGCCACCTCACCCCTCTATCAGCCACGCCACCCCCTCTATCAGCCACTCCACCCCCTCTACAGCCCCCCACCCCCCCTATCAGCCACTCACCTTCTCTATCAGCCACCCCTCACCCCCTCATCAGCCACACCACCCCCCTCTATTAGCCGCACCACCCCCTCTATCAGCCACCCCACCACCCCCTCTATCAGCCACCCCTACCCCCTCTATCAGCCCCCCACCCCCTCTATCGGCACTCACCCCTCTAGTCAGCCTCCCAACCCCCTCTATCAGCCACCCCACCCCTCTATCACCACGCCACACCCCTCTATCAGCCACACTCTCCTTCACAAACATCTCATCAGTGTTTGACTGACTGTATATTAAATCTACCCCTTCTTTCAGCCACCCACCCCCTCTATCAGCCACCCACCCCCTCATCAGCCACCCCACCCCTCTATCAGCCCCACTCTCCTTCACAAACATCTCATCAGTGTTGTGACTGACTGTATATTAAATCCCCCCTCTATCAGCCACCCCAACCCCCTCTATCAGCCACTCCAACCCCCATCTATCAGCGCCCCCTCCCCCCTCTATCAGCCACCACACCCCTCTATCAGCCCCTCCCCTCTCTATCAGCCACGCCACCCCCTATCACCACCCCACCCCTCTATCAGCCATCCCGCCCCTCTATCAGCCACCCCCTCTATCAGCCACCCCACCCCCTCTATCAGCCGCCCCACCCCCTCTATCAGCCACCCCAACCCCTCTATCAGCCACCCCACCCCTCTATCAGCCACCCACTCCCTCTATCAGCCACCTCACCCTCTCTATCAGCCCACAGCCCCCTCTATCAGCCACCCCACCCCTCTATCAGCCATCCCGCCCCTCTATCAGCCACCCCACCCTCTCTATCAGCCCACCCCACCCCCTCTATCAGCCACGCCCACCCCTCTATCAGCACACCTCCTTCACAAACCTCTCATCAGTGTCTGGTGACTGACTGTATATTAAATCTACCCTTCTTGCAGCCACCCCACCCCTCTATCAGCCCCCCACCCCTCTATCAGCCACCTCACACCCTCTATCAGCCACACCACCCTCTCTGTCAGCCACGCCAACCCCTCTATCAGCACACTCTCCTTCACAAACATCTCATCAGTGTTTGTGACTGATTATATATTAAATCACCCCTTCTTTCAGCACCCCAACCCCCTCTATCAGCCATGCACACCCCATCTATCAGCCACACTCTCCTTCACAAACATCTCATCAGTGTTGTGATGGACTGTATATTAAATCCACCCCACTCTATCAGCCACCCCACCCCCTCTATCAGCCACCTCACCCCCTCTATCAGCCACGCCCACCCCCTCTATCAGCCATACTCTCCTTCACAAACATCTCATCAGTGTTGTGATGGCTGTATATTAAAATCCACCCCCTCTATCAGCCACACCACCCCCTCTATCAGCCACCCCAACCCCCCCTATCAGCCACCTCACCCCCTCTATCAGCCACACCACCCCCTCTATCACCCACCCCACCCCCTCTATCAGCACCCCTCCCCCTCTATCAGCACGCCACCCCCTCTTATCAGCCACACTCTCCTTCACAAACACTCTCAGCAGTGTTGTGACTGATTATATATTAAATCCACCCCTTCTTTCAGCCACCCCAACCCCCTCTATCAGCCACCCCACCCCCTCTATCAGCCACACCACCCCTCTATCACGCCACCCACCCCTTCTTCAGCCACACCACCCCCTCTATCAACCACCCCACCCCTTCTATCAGCCACACCCCCTCTATCAGCCACACCCCTCTATCATCCACCCCACCCCCTCTATCAGCCACCCCACCCCCTCTATCAGCCACCCCACCCCCTCTATCAGCCACACCCCCTCTATCATCCACCCCACCCCTCTATCAGCCACACCACCCCCCTCTATCAGCCAACCCCACCCCTCTATCAGCCACACCCCCTCTATCAGCACACACCCCTCTATCATCCACCCCACCCCCTCTATCAGCCACCCCACCCCCTCTATCATCCACCCCACCCCCTCTATCAGCCACACCACCCCCTCTATCAGCCACCCCACCCCTTCTATCACGCCCACACCACCCCCTCTTATCAGCCACCCCACCCCCTCTATCAGCCACACACCCCTCTATCAGCCACCCCACCCCTTCTATCAGCCACACCACCCCCTCTATCACCCCCCCCCCCTCTATCAGCACACCACCCCACACCCCCTCTACAGCCACACCCACCCCTTCTATCAGCCACACCCCCTCTACAGCCACACCCCCTCTTATCATTCACCCACCCCCTCTATCAGCCCCCCACCCCCTCTATCAGCCACCCCACCCCCTCTATCAGCCACACCCCCTCTATCTCCACCCCACCCCCCTACTCAGCCACACCACCCCCTCTATCAGCACACCCCCCCCCCTATATCAGCCACCCCAACCCTCTATCAGCCTAACCACCCCCTCGTATCAGCCACCCACCCCTTCTATCAGCCACACCCCCTCTATCAGCCACAACCCCTCTATCATCCACCCCACCCCCTCTATCAGCCACCCACCCCCTCTATCAGCCACCCCACCCCTTCTATCAGCCACCCCACCCCCTCTATCATCCACCCCACCCCCTCTATCAGCCACCCCCCCCCTCTATCAGCCACCCCACCCCCTCTATCAGCCACACCCCCTCATACATCCCCCACCCCCTCTATCAGCCACCCCACCCTTCTATCAGCCACACCCCCTCTATCAAGCTACACCCCCTCTATCATCCACACCACACCCCTCTATCAGCCACCTCACCCCTCTATCAGCCACACCACCCCTCTATCAGCCACTTCCCACCCCCTCTATCAGCCATGCACCCCCTCTATCAGCCACACTCTCTTCACAAACATCTCATCAGTTTTGTGATGGACTGTATATTAAATCCACCCCCTCTATCAGCCACCCCACCGCTCTATCAGCCACATCACCCCTCTATCAGCCCACCACCCCCTCTATTAGCCACCCCACCCCCTCATCAGCCACCTCACCCCTCTATCAGCCATGCCACCCCTCTATCAGCCACCCACCCCCTCTATTAGCCACCCCACCCCCTCTAATCAGCCACACCACCCCTCTATCAGCCACCCACCCCCTCTATCACAGCCATGCCACCCCCTCTATACAGCCACCCCCACCCCCTCTATCAGCCACCCCACCCCCTCTATCAGCCACCCCACCCCCCTATCAGCCACCTCACCTTCTCTATCAGCCACCTCACCCCCTCTATCAGCCACCCCACCCTCTATCAGCCATCCCGCCCCTCTATCACACCCCACCCCATCACCGCCCACACCCTCTATCAGCCACCCACCCCTCTATCAGCCACCCCACCCCTTTATCAGCACCCCACCCCCTCTATCAGCCATCCGACCCCCTCTATCAGCACCACCCACTCTATCAGCCCCCACCCCCTCATCGCCATCACCCCCTCTATCAGCCACCCCAGCCCCCTCTATTAGCCACCACCCCCTCTATCAGCCCACCACCCCCTCTATCGCCACCCCACCCCCTCTATCATCGCCACCCCACCCCCTCTTATCAGCCACACCCCCTCTATACATCCACCCCACCCCCTTATCAGCCACACACCCCTCTATCAGCCACCCCACCCTCTATCTACCACACACCCCCTCTATTCAGCCACCCCTCTTCAGCCACACCCCCTCTATCACTCCACACCACCCCCCCTCTATCAGCCACCTCACCCCCCTCTATCAGCCACACCCCCCTCTATTCAGCCACACCACCCCCTCTATTAAGCCACCTCACCCCTCTATCAGCCACACCCCTCTATCATCCACACCACCCCCATCTATACCACTCACCCCCTCTATCAGCCACCCAACCCCCAGTCTATCCTCATCAATGTGTTTTGTGATTGACTTTTTTCTAGAACTATTTTGCTCGGAACTTCTACAACATGAGATGCTGGCGTTGTTTGTGGCCTTCGCCATCAACTTCATCCTCCTCTTCTACAAGGTAATCACAACCTGTAGGAAGTAGCTTTACGTTTTACCCTCCATGGATTCCTCTGGTGATTCTGCTGCTGAAGGGTTACTGCGTGGGAGAAACATTGGATGGATAGAACTCTCCAACATATATATTTTACTAATACATTTTCTATGGATTATATTCCTGAGGATCCAGCTACTCACTGTTTAAAGAATAGGCGTTTTAGAGCGAGCCCATGGTTCATTGTTCCCCCTCACCCTCCTCCAGGTGTCCTCCTCCTCAGCGGTGATGCCTGAAAGCAGAAGGCCCCGGGCAGGCAGCAGTGTGCGGTGGGACCCCGTGACGGAGGGTAGTGACACCCAGGAGCCTCAAAACCCCCAGCAGAACCTGTGTTTGTCCACTTGTGCTGGAGGAGAGCACCGATACATGGAGCCCACCTGCGTATCCTGGCCATCCTACACACTGTCATCTCTTTCGCCTGCATCATAGTACTACTGCTTAAGTAGGATACTGCTGTTACTACTGACGTCAAGGTAGGATAATCTGCTACGTAGCTCTTTACTTGCCTAAGGTAGAGATGAGTAGATGCTGCTGTACTACTGCCTTAAGAGGATACTGCTGTTACTACTGCTTAAGGTAGGATGAACTGCTGTTACTACTGCCTTAAGGTAGGATACTGCTGTTTACACTGCCTAAGGTAGATACTGCTGTTACTACTGCCTAAGGTAGGATGACTGCTGTTACTACTGCCTTAAGGTAGGTACTGCTGTTAACTACTGCCTTAAGGTAGGATACTGCTGTTACTACTGCCTTAAGGTAGGATACTGCTGTTACTACTGCCTTAAGGTAGGATACTGCTGTTAACTGTACTACGCCTTAAGGTAGGGTACTTCGCTGTTACTACTGCCTTAAGGTAGGAAATGCTGTTACTACTGCCTTAAGGTAGGATGCTGCTGTTTACTACTGCCTCATGGTAGGATACTGCTGTTACTACTGCCTCAAGGTAGGATACTGCTGTACTACTGCCTTAAGGTAGATACTGCTGTTACTACTGCCTTAGGTAGGATACTGCTGTTACTACTGCCTTAGAGTAGGGATTTACTGCTGTTACTACTGCCAAGGTAGGATACTGGTTTACTACTGCCTAAGGTAGGATACTGCTGTTACTACTGCCTAAGGTAGTTACATGTGTTACTACGCCTTAAGTAGGAGGTTACTGGGCTGTTACTACTGCATAAGGTAGGATACTGCTGTTACTACTGCCTTAAGGTAGGATACTGCTGTTATCTACTGCCTTAAGGTAGGATCACTGCTGTTACTACTGCCTTAAGGTAGGATATGCTGTTACTACTGCTTAAGGTAGGACTGCTGTTACTACTGCCTTAAGGTAGGATACTGCTGTTACTACTGCCTTAAGGTAGGTACTGCTGTTACTACTGCCTTAAGTAGGATTCTGCCTGTTACTACTGCCTTAAGGCGTGGCCTTAAGGTAGGATGCGTCTGTTACTACGGCCTTTAAGGTAGGATACTGCTGTTACTACTGCCTTAAGGTAGAATACTGCTGTTACTACTGCCTTAAGGTAGGATCTGCTGTTACTACTGCCTTAAGGTAGGACACTGCTGTTACTACTGCCTTAAGGTAGGATACTGCTTTATAACTACTGCCTTAAGTAGGATTGCTGCTGTTACTACGGCCTTAAGGTAGGATACTGCTTTTACTACTGCCTTAAGGTAGGATACCGCTGTTACTACTGCCTTAAGTAGGTGATACTGCTGTTACTACTGCCTTAGGGTAGGATACTGTTGTTACTACTGCCTAAGGTAGGATACTGCTGTTACTACTGCCTTAAGGTAGGATACTGCGTTACTACTGCCTTAAGGGATACTGCTGTTACTACTGCCTTAAGGTAGGATACTGCTGTTACTACTGCCTTAAGGTAGGATACTGCTGTTACTACTGCCTTAAGGTAGAATTCTTGCTGTACTACTGCCTTAAGGTAGAATTCTGCTGTTACTACTGCCTTAAGGTAGGATGCTGCTGTTACTACTGCCTTAAGGTAGGATACTGCTGTACTACTGCCTCACGGTAGGATACTGCTGTTACTACTGCCTTAAGGTAGGATACTGCTGTTACTACTGCCTTAAGGTAGGATGCTGCTGTACTACCGCCTTTAAGGTAGGATACTGCTGTTACTACTGCCTTAAGGTAGAATACTGCTGTTACTACTGCCTTAGGTAGGATACTGCTGTTACTACTGCCATAGGTAGGACACTATGCTGTTACTACTGCCTTAAGGTAGGATACTGCTGTTACTACTGCTTAAGGTAGGATACTGCTGTTATCTACTGCCTTAAGGTAGGACATGCTGTTACTACTGCCTTAAGTAGGATACTGCTGTACTACTGCCTTAAGGTAGGATACTGCTGTATACGACTGCACTAAGGTAGGATACTGCGTTACTACTGTCCCGGTAGTTACTACTGTCCTCACGGTAGGTTACTACTGTCTCTCGGTAGGTTACTACTGTCTCTCGGTAGGTTACTACTGCTCTCGGTAGGTTACTACTGTCTCTCGGTAGGTTACTAATGTCTCTCGGTAGTTACTAATGTCCTCGGTAGGTCACTACTGTCTCTCGGTAGATTACTACTGTCTCTCGGTAGGTTACTACTGTCTCTCGGTAGGTTACTACAGTCTCTCGGTAGGTTACTACTGTCTCACGGTAGGTTACTGCTGTCTCACGGTAGGTTACTACTGTCTCTCGGTAGGTTACTACAGCCTCAAGGTAGGTTGCTACTGTCTCTCGGTAGGTTATACTGCCTCACGTAGGTTATATGTTTCGGTGGTTACTACTGTCTCTCGTAGTTACTACTGCTCGCGTGGTTACTACTGTCTCTCGGTAGGTTACTACTGTCTCGGTAGGTTACTATGTCTCTCGGGTAGGTTACTACTGTCTCTCGGTAGGTTACTACTGTCTCTCAGGTAAGGTTACTACTGTCTCTCGGTAGGTTACTACTGTCTCCGGTAGGTTACTACTGTTCCGTAGGTTACTACTGTCTACTATACTGTCTTCTCGGTAGGTTATACTGTCTCTCGGTAGGTTCCTACTTCTCTTCGGATAGGTATACTGTGTCTCGGTAGGTTACTACAGCCTCAAAGGTAGAGTTGTCCACCTCTCTGATCCACCCTCCATGCCTGTTTACCCACCAGGTCCCGTTGGTGATCTTCAAGCGTGAGAAGGAGGGGGCGGGAAGCTGGAGTTTGACGGTTCTACATCACAGAGCAGCCGTCGGAGGACGACATTAAAGCCAGTGGGACCGACTAGAGATTAACCCTGGTGTAAGTCCACTGTTACCGCTCAGTTACTGCTTAGTTCATTATCACAGCCTCCCTAATGGCACCAATAGCCCTACCAGTGCACTACTGTAGAACCAGTCTCTGCTCAAAAGTAGTGCACTGTGGAGGGTGTAGGGTGCCATTAGGGACTCAGTCAGCTATTTACAGCAGAGCTATTACAGCATGGTCCGGGTTCCACAGAGGCCCACAGGCTGGCTAATTGTCCTCTAAATGTTTAAATGTCAAAACCTAACGATCACGCTGTGTCTCGAGCAGGTTGGTGGTGCTTTACTCTGCAGCCCTAACGGATCACATATTAATGATATAGAGGTCTCTATAAACTGAATGAATATGGCAAAACCGGTTTCGTTAATCCATTCCATCGCTAGGATAATGTACTCTGTATAGACTGTGCGTGTGGATAATAGTTTTTGTTTTGGAGGATGTTGATTAGTAATGTAATTGTACTTTGTTGTCTTTTCAGATCGTTTCCCAACAACTACTGGATAAGTTTGTGAAGAGGAAGGTAGGTCTGAATTCATATTCACTGAAGTCTCTCAGTGATATACATTTAAGCTTACATCAGTGACCTGTTTTTTAGAACCAGTTTACAACATATTTAGAACCACTTTAGAACAGTTTAAACCTGTTTTACAACCAGTTTAACAACATATTAAGAACCACTTTAGAACCAGTTTAAAACCTGTTTACAACATATTTAGAACCAGTTATGACCAGTTACAACATATTTAGAGCCACTTTAGAACCAGTTTAAAACCTGTTTACAACCAGTTTACAAACATATTTAGAACCAGTTATGAACCAGTTTACAAACATATTTAGAACCAGTTTAGAACCAGTTTACAACATATTTCAACCAGTTGAACCTTTTTACAACATATTTATGCCACTTAGAACCAGTTTAAACCTGTTTACAACATATTAGAACCGTTATGAACAGTTACAACATATTTAGAGCCCTTAGACCATTAAACACTGTTTACAACCAGTTTACAACATATTTAAACCAGTTATGAACCAGTTTACAACATATTTAGAACCATTTAGAACCCGTTTTACAACATATTTTAGAACCAGTTTAGTAACCTTTTAGACCAGTTTGTGAAGAGGAAGGTAGGTCCTGAATTCATATTCACTGAAGTCCTCTCATTATATACATTGTAGCTCTACATCAGTGACCTGTTTAGAACAGTTTAGAACCTATTTACAACATATGTTAGAACCAGTTTAGACCATTTACAACATCATTTAGAACTTCAAGGTTGTGCGCATACTGGTAGAGAAGTCAGGTGCAGAGAGCAGAGATTGTAACAGGTGCACACTTATTTAGGCTAGAGGCAATAAAACAGACAGACGCCACTGCGTCAAAACCTTCCAGACAAAGTAAAAGTGCAAGGCCACGAAAACAGTCAACAAAAATAAGCAAATGTTTAACAATTAAACATCCCTGTGAATACCATGGAATACGGGGAAACCAGCCTGGCACGTACACGAGCAGTAACAAAACAATTTCCCACAAAGACATGGGGGGGTGGGGGGGACAGAGAATAAATACATGCAGTGTGATTAGGGAAATGTAAACCAGGTGTGCAGGGAACAAGACAAAACAAAATGGAACAATGAAAAGCATGGAAGCGGCGATGGCTAGAAAGCCGGTGACGTCCGAACGCCGCCTGAACAAGGAGAGGAGCCGTACTTCGGCGGAAGTCGTGACGAACCACTTTAGACAGTTAGACCAGTTTAGAACCTGTTTTTGAACCCATTAGAACCTGCTTTAGAACCTGCTTAAAACCAGTTACAACATATTTAGAACCTGTTTAGAATATATTAGAACCAGTTTACAACATATTTAGAACCAGTAACCAGTTTAGAACCTGTTTAGAATACATAGAACAGTAGAGTGAAGCTTGTGTGTTCCCCTGCAGGTGATGGATAAGTATGGAGAGTTCTACGGCCATGACCGCATCAGTGAGCTGCTGGGTATGGACAGGCTGCTCTGGACTTCAGTGACGCCCCCGAGAAGAAGAAACCCAAGAAAGACAGCTCGTTAGCTGCAGTTGAGTCTGGGGGTGGGAGGAAGAGCTGGGTAGGGGACTGGTGGTGATGGGGGGAGAATGACAGGGAGGGGGAGGGGATGGAGGTGAAGGGATGGGGGGAGCATTCGCTACACGCAATAACATCTGTAAATATGTGTATGTGACAACAACATTTGATTGAATTTGATTTGGATGTCCCTGACAGTGCCTGTTGGACCTCTTCAACAGGCATTGAACTTAGATCATTAAAGCTCATAGATGGGAAGCTTACTCTAACTTAGAGAGAACGAAACATCTAGTATCCACCTTCTAAATGTTCACCATTTCTCCTCTCCTGTTGGTCATATGGACGCGAAGCTTTCCTCTGAGCCAATATACTGAAGAGGTGTTTTGAAAGCTAATGTTTTAAGTGTTTCAGTTGGAAGATGGTTGTAATGACCAAACACTGTACAGCATGGTGCAGCAGGACCATCACTGTCCAGGATGGTGCAGCATAGAGCCTGATCGATGACAAATACACCCCAACATGAATCCTGTTGAGTTGTGGTCTCTCTTCGTTGTACAGATGAAACTCTGTATTGTGTCCTCTCTTCTGTCAGATAAACTCGTTAAGTTGTGTCCCTCCCTGTTACAGATACCTGTTAATTTGTTGTCCTCTCTTCTGTTACAGATTAAACTCTGTTAATGTTGTGTCTCTCTCCTGTTTAAGATTAAACTCTGTTGATGTGTGTCCTCTTTCTCTACATATTAACTCTGTTAATGTGTGTGTCCTCTCTTCTGTTCCGATTAACTCGTTAATGTTGTGTCCTCTCTCCTGTTACGATTAAACTCTGTTAATGTTGTTGTCCCCTCTCTCCTGATTACAGATTAAACTCTGTTAATGTTGTGTCCTCTCTTCTGTTACAGATTAAACTCTGTTAATGTTGGTCCTCTCTTCTGTATCAGATGAACTCTTGTTTAATGTGTGTCCTCTCTCCTGTTACAGATTAAACTCTGTTAATGTTGTGTCCTCTCTCTCTGTTACAGATTAAACTCTGTTGATGTTGTGTCCTCTCTTCTGTTACAGATTAAACTCTGATGTCATGTTGTGTCCTCTCTTCCTTTTGTACAGATAAACTCTGTTAATGTTGGTCCTCTCTTCTGTTACAGATTAAACTCTGTTAATGTTGTGGTCCTCTCTCTGTTACAGATTAAACTCTGTTAATGTTTGGTCTCTCTTCTGTTACAGATTAAACTCTGTTGATGTAAGTACAGATCTGGATAAACTAGGAGTCGTCTTCACAGACAATGTAAATAAAGACTTATTTCATCATGCTAAGTAACTTCAACTGCTTATTTAAATATACATATACATTTTAATGCCATTTAGCAGACACTATTTCTAACTCTTCGTCTTCTTCTCCTTCTTCTTCTTCGTCTGACCCCCTGCAGTCGTTCCTGTACCGGCCTGGTATATGACCATGTCCATCTGGGTCACTACAAACAACTTCTTCTTCGCTGCTCATCTCCTGGACATCGCCATGGGCTTCAAGACCCTCCGCACATCCTGTCTTCTGTCACGCACAACGGCAAACAGGTACTGTGTCTGCTCTTGACTGTACTCACTATGTCTGCACTTACTTAGTATTCTACCAAACCACTGTCTAAAGATGCAATATGTAACTGTTGATACATACAGTGTCTAAAGATACAAACAGGTACTGTGTCTGCTCTTGACTGATCACTATGTCTGCCACTACTTAGTATTCTACAAACCACTGTTCTAAAGATACCATGTAATTTAATACAATATATTACTGTAGATACAATATATTACTGTAGGTACCTACAGTGTCTAAAGATACAATATATTACTGTAGATACAATATATTACTGTAGGTACATAGTGTTTAAAGATACAATATATTACTGTAGATACAATATATTACTGTAGATACAATATATTACTGTAGATACAATATATTACTGTAGGTACATAGTGTCTAAAGATACAATATATTACTGTAGGTACATAGTGTTTAAAGATACAATATATTACTGTAGATACAATATATTACTGTAGATACAATATATTACTGTAGGTACATAGTGTCTAAGATACAATATATTACTGTAGGTACATAGTGTTTAAAGATACAATATATTACTGTAGGTACATAGTTTTAAAGATACAATATATTACTGTAGATACATATATTACTGTAGGTACAATAGTGTTAAAGATACAATATATTACTGTAGAGTACATATATTACTGTAAGATACAATATATTACTGTAGATATAATATATTACTGTAGGTACATAGTGTCTAAAGATACAATATATTACTGTAGGTACATAGTGTTTAAAGATACAATATATTACTGTAGATACAATATATTACTGTAGATATAATATATTACTGTAGGTACATAGTGTCTAAAGATACAATATATTACTG
>NW_024057739.1:12500-17500 GCF_016432855.1 Salvelinus namaycush | reverse complement strand
GGTGTCAGAACGAGGTCTGCTGATTGGCTGGGCCAGGTCTAATTAGCCCCAGATGTAACGGTTTACGGAATAAAGATCTGGATTGTGGGACCCTATCCCCTCTATAGTGCACTACTATTGAGTCCTACGGGCCTAAAGTAGTGTACTAAAGTGGTAATCGGTTGCCATTTGGGACTCAGGGCTGAGAAATGCCTTAATGACCTATTCTATTGTGGTCGTATTGGCAGGAGCACAGCCATCAGAGCCTATCAGAATGAACCATTCATGTGTTGAAAATCCCAAATAGTTTGCATAGTCAACTTACACACAGCTCTGACACACACACTTCCCCCACCAGACATGCCACCAGGGGTCTTTTCACAGTCCCCAAATCTAGAACAAATTCAAGAAAGTGTACAGTATTATATAGAGCCCTTATTGCATGGAACTTCCTTCCGTCTCATGTTGCTCAAATAAACAGCAAACCTGGTTTCAGAAAACAGATAAAGCAACACCTCACGCCACAACGCCTCTCCCCTATTGGACCCAGATAGTTTGTGTGTATTGATATGTCGGCTACGTGTGCCTTCGTGTTTGTATTTGACGTAGTTCTGTCCTTGAGCTGTTCTTGTCTTATCCTGTGGTAAGTGTCTATATTAGCCCCTACAGGCAGACAGACACACAGGAGACAAGGCCTGTATTAGCCCCTACAGGCAGACAGACACACAGGAGACAAGGCCTGTATTAGCCCCTACAGGCAGACAGACAGACAGGGGACAAGGCCTGTATTAGCCCCTACAGGCAGACAGACAGACAGGGGACAAGGCCTGTATTAGCACCGACCAACAGCCGTACAGACAGACAGCCGTACAGACAGACAGCCGTACAGACAGACAGCCGTACAGACAGACAGACAGACAGACAGACAGACAGACAGACAGACAGACAGACAGACAGACAGACAGACAGACAGACAGACAGACAGACAGACAGACAGACAGACAGGAAACAGGGTCTGTATTAGCACCTACAGACAGACAGACAGACAGATAGGAGACAGGGCCTGTATTAGCACCTACAGACAGACAGACAGGGCCTGTATTAGCCCCTACAGACAGACAGACAGACAGACAGACAGACAGACAGACAGACAGACAGACAGACAGACAGACAGACAGACAGACAGACAGACAGACAGACAGACAGACAGACAGACAGACAGGGCCTGTATTAGCCCCTACAGAGTGACTGACAGACAGGGTCTGTATTAGCCCCTACAGAGTGACTGACAGACAGGGTCTGTATTAGCCCCTACAGAGTGACAGACAGACAGACAGACAGACAGACAGACAGACAGACAGACAGACAGACAGACAGACAGACACAGACAGACAGACAGACAGACAGACAGACAGACAGGGTCTGTATTAGCCCCTACAGAGTGACAGACAGACAGGGGACAGTAACATCATGCTCTGTGTCTCTGCGTTAATCCTCCCAGAGCCAGCCACCCGTGACATTCCATTAGTCCATTCTCTGCTGCTACTTCCTATTAAGGAGTCCTCTCTGGATCTGACAGGTCTGGAGGAAGAGGACAAAGATCAACATGACACCCTATTCCCTTTATAGTGCACTACTGTTGACCAGGGCCCAGTCAAAAGGAGTGCACTACATAGGGGACAGTGTTCCATTTGGGGTGCATGCAGAGGATTAGCTAGGAGCTGGGTTAGGGGCTGGGTTAGGGGCTGGGTTAGGGGCTGGGTTAGGGGCTGGGTTAGGGGCTGGGTTAGGGGCTGTGTTAGGGGCTGTGTTAGGGGCTGGGTTAGGGGCTGGGTTAGGGGCTGGGTTAGGGGCTGGGTTAGGGGCTGGGTTAGGGGCTGGGTTAGAGGATGGGTTAGGGGCTGGGTTAGGGGCTGGGTTAGGGGCTGGGTTAGGGGCTGGGTTAGGGGCTGGGTTAGGGGCTGGGTTAGGGGCTGGGTTAGGGGCTGGGTTAGGGGCTGGGTTAGGGGCTGGGTTAGGGGCTGGGTTAGGAGCTGGGTTAGGGGCTGGGTTAGGGGCTGGGTTAGGGGCTGGGCTAGGGGATGGGTTAGGGGCTGGGTTAGGAGCTGGGTTAGGGGCTGGGTTAGGGGATGGGTTAGGGGCTGGGTTAGGAGCTGGGTTATGAGCTGGGTTAGGGGCTGGGTTAGGGGCTGGGCTAGGTGCTAGGTTAGGGGCTGGCTTAGGTGCTGGGTTAGGGGCTGGGCTATGGGCTGGGTTAGGGGATGGGTTAGGGGCTGGGTTAGGTGCTGGGTTAGGAGCTGGGTTAGGGGATGGGCTATGGGCTGGGTTAGGAGCTGGGTTAGGGGCTGGGTTAGGGGCTGGGTTAGGAGTTGGGTTAGGGGATGGGTTAGGGGATGGGTTAGGGGATGGGTTAGGGGCTGTGGGTTAGGGGCTGGGTTAGGAGCTGGGTTAGGGGCTGGGTTAGGGGCTGGGTTAGGAGCTGGGTTATGAGCTGGGTTAGGGGCTGGGTTAGGGGCTGGCTTAGGTGCTGGGCTAGGTGCTGGGTTAGGGGCTGGCTTAGGTGCTGGGTTAGGGGCTGGGCTATGGGCTGGGTTAGGGGCTGGGTTAGGGGCTCGGTTAGGGGCTGGGTTATGAGCTGGGTCAGGGGGCTGGGTTAGGTGCTGGGTTAGGTGCTGGGTTAGGGGCTGGGTCAGAGGCTGGGTTAGGTTCTGGGTTAGGTTCTGGGTTAGGGGCTGGGTTGGGAGTTGGGTTAGGGGCTGGGTTAGGTGCTGGGTTAGGGGCTGGGTTAGGGGCTGGGTTAGGGGCTGGGTTAGGTGATGGGCTAGGAGCTGGGTTAGGGGCTGGGTTAGGGGCTGGGCAAGGAGCTGGGTTAGGGGCTGGGTTAGGGGCTGGGTTAGGAGCTGGGTTAGGAGCCTGGTTAGGGGCTGTGTTAGGGGCTGGGTTAGGGGCTGGGTTAGGGGCTGGGTTAGGAGCTGGGTTAGGGGCTGGGTTAGGAGCTGGGTTAGGGGCTGGGCTAGGAGCTGGGTTAGGTTCTGGGTTAGGGGCTGGGTTAGGAGCTGGGCTAGGAGCTGGGTTAGGGGCTGGGTTAGGGGCTGGGTTAGGGGCTGGGTTAGGTGATGGGCTAGGAGCTAGGTTTGGGGCTGGGTTAGGGGCTGGGTAAGGAGCTGGGTTAGGGGCTGGGTTAGGGGCTGGGTTAGGAGCTGGGTTAGGAGCCTGGTTAGGGGCTGGGTTAGGGGCTGGGTTAGGAGCCTGGTTAGGGGCTGGGTTAGGGGCTGGGTTAGGGGCTGGGTTAGGGGCTGGGTTAGGGGCTGGGTTAGGGGCTGGGTTAGGAGCTTGGTTAGGGGCTGGGTTCGGAGCTGGGTTAGGTTCTGGGTTAGGTTCTGGGTTAGGGGCTGGGTTAGGAGCTGAGTTAGGAGATGGGCTAGAAGCTGGGTTAGGGGCTGGGTTAGGGGCTAGGTTAGGGGCTGGGCTAGGAGCTGGGTTAGGGGCTGGGTTAGGGGCTGGCTTAGGGGCTGGGCTAGGTGCTGGGTTAGGGGCTGGCTTAGGTGCTGGGTTAGGGGCTGGGCTAGGGGCTGGGTTAGGGGCTCGGTTAGGGGCTGGTTTAGGGGCTGGGTTAGGAGCTGGGTTAGGGGCTGGGCTAGGAGCTGGGTTAGGGGCTGGGCTAGGAGCTGGGTTAGGGGCTGGGTTAGGGGCTGGGTTAAGAGCTGGGTTAGGGGCTGGGTTATGAGCTGGGCTAGGAGCTGGGTTAGTGGCATGGTTAGGAGCTGGGTTAGGGGCTGGGTTAGGAGCTGGGTTAGGGGCTGGGTTAGGAGCTGGGCTAGGAACTGGGTTAGGGGCTGGGTTCAGGGGCTGGGCTAGGGGCTGGGCTAGGGGCAGGGCAAGGAGCCTGGTTAGGGGCTGGGTTAGGAGCTGGGTTAGGAGCTGGGTTAGGGGCTGGGCAAGGAGCCTGGTTAGGGGCTGGGTTAGGGGATGGGTTAGGAGCCTGGTTAGGGGCTGGGTTAGGGGCTGGGTTAGGTTCTGGGTTAGGTTCTGGGTTAGGGGCTGGGTTAGGAGCTGGGTTAGGAGCTGAGTTAGAAGCTGGGTTAGGGGCTGGGTTAGGGGCTGGGCTAGGAGCTGGGTTAGGGGCTGGGTTAGGGGCTGGCTTAGGGGCTGGGCTAGGTGCTGGGTTAGGGGCTGGCTTAGGTGCTGGGTTAGGGGCTGGGCTAGGGGCTGGGTTAGGGGCTGGGTTAGGGGCTGGGTTAGGGGCTGGGTTATGAGCTGGGTTAGGGGCTGGGTTAGGGGCTGCGTTAGGGGGCTGGGTTAGGGGCTGGGTTAGGTGCTGGGTTAGGGGCTGGGTTAGGGGGCTGGGTTAGGAGCTGGGTTAGGAGCTGGGTTAGGGGGCTGGGTTAGGTGCTGGGTTAGGTGCTGGGTTAGGGGCTGGGTCAGAGGCTGGGTTAGGTTCTGGGTTAGGTTCTGGGTTAGGGGCTGGGTTAGGAGTTGGGTTAGGGGCTGGGTTAGGGGCTGGGTTAGGGGCTGGGTTAGGAGCTGGGTTAGGTGATGGGCTAGGAGCTGGGTTAGGGGCTGGGTTAGGTGCTGGGTTAGAAGCTGGGTTAGGGGCTGGGTTAGGTGCTGGGCTAGGAG
This sequence comes from Salvelinus namaycush, assembly GCF_016432855.1. Taxonomy (NCBI): domain Eukaryota; kingdom Metazoa; phylum Chordata; class Actinopteri; order Salmoniformes; family Salmonidae; genus Salvelinus; species Salvelinus namaycush. Next base: position 12,901 of record NW_024057739.1, on the reverse strand, counting down.
CTGGGTTAGGGGCTGGGCTAGGGAATCGGTTAGGTGCTGGGCTAGGAGCTGGGTTAAGGGCTGGGCCAGGGGCTGGGATAGGGGCTGGGATAGGGGCTGGGTTAGGATCTGGGTTAGGAGCTGGGTTAGGAGCTGGGCTAGGATCTGGGTTAGGAGCCTGGTTAGGAGCCTGGTTAGGGGCTGGGTTAGGAGCTGGGTTAGGAGCTGGGTTAGGGGCTGGGTTAGGAGCTGGGTTAGGGGCTGGGTTAGGAGCTGGGTTAGGGGCTGGGTTAGGAGCTGGGTTAGGGGCTGGGTTAGGAGCTGGGTTAGGGGCTGGGTTAGGAGCTGGGTTAGGGGCTGGGTAGCACCTCTCTCTCTGCCACCAGTGATATTGGACTGTGTCAATATGCACAAATGTAGTA
>NW_024057739.1:0-10000 GCF_016432855.1 Salvelinus namaycush | reverse complement strand
TCCCACAGTGCTGAAACAGAGACTAGTTTAACAGGTAGTCATATTCCCACAGTGCTGAAACAGAGACTAGTTTAACAGGTAGTCATATTCCCACAGTGCTGAAACAGAGACTAGTTTAACAGGTAGTCATATTCCCACAGTACTGAAACAGAGACTAGTTTAACAGGTAGTCATATTCCCACAGTGCTGAAACAGAGACTAGTTTAACAGGTAGTCATATTCCCACAGTACTGAAACAGAGACTAGTTTAACAGGTAGTCATATTCCCACAGTACTGAAACAGAGACTAGTTTAACAGGTAGTCATATTCCCACAGTGCTGAAACAGAGACTAGTTTAACAGGTAGTCATATTCCCACAGTGCTGAAACAGAGACTAGTTTAACAGGTAGTCATATTCCCACAGTGCTGAAACAGAGACTAGTTTAACAGGTAGTCATATTCCCACAGTGCTGAAACAGAGACTAGTTTAACAGGTAATCATATTCCCACAACGCTGAAACAGAGACTAGTTTAACAGGTAGTCATATTCCCACAGTGCTGAAACAGAGACTAGTTTAACATGTAGTCATATTCCCACAGCGCTGAAACAGAGACTAGTTTAACAGGTAGTCATATTCCCACAGTGCTGAAACAGAGACTAGTTTAACAGGTAGTCATATTCCCACAGTACTGAAACAGAGACTAGTTTAACAGGTAGTCATATTCCCACAGTACTGAAACAGAGACTAGTTTAACAGGTAGTCATATTCCCACAGTGCTGAAACAGAGACTAGTTTAACAGGTAGTCATATTCCCACAGTGCTGAAACAGAGACTAGTTTAACAGGTAGTCATATTCCCACAGTGCTGAAACAGAGACTAGTTTAACAGGTAGTCATATTCCCACAGTGCTGAAACAGAGACTAGTTTAACAGGTAGTCATATTCCCACAGTGCTGAAACAGAGACTAGTTTAACAGGTAGTCATATTCCCACAGTACTGAAACAGAGACTAGTTTAACAGGTAGTCATATTCCCACAGTGCTGAAACAGAGACTAGTTTAACAGGTAGTCATATTCCCACAGTACTGAAACAGAGACTAGTTTAACAGGTAGTCATATTCCCACAGTACTGAAACAGAGACTAGTTTAACAGGTAGTCATATTCCCACAGTGCTGAAACAGAGACTAGTTTAACAGGTAGTCATATTCCCACAGTGCTGAAACAGAGACTAGTTTAACAGGTAGTCATATTCCCACAGTGCTGAAACAGAGACTAGTTTAACAGGTAGTCATATTCCCACAGTGCTGAAACAGAGACTAGTTTAACAGGTAATCATATTCCCACAACGCTGAAACAGAGACTAGTTTAACAGGTAGTCATATTCCCACAGTGCTGAAACAGAGACTAGTTTAACAGGTAGTCGTATTCCCACAGTGCTGAAACAGAGAGCGTAACCCAGCGTAATCTGGGTTAGGGAAGGGTTTGGCCGGGGGGGCTTTACTTGGCTCATCGCATTCTATCGACTCCTTGTGGCGGACTGGGTGCCTGCAAGCTGGCCTCGGCCGTCAGTTGAACTCCGACACATTGGTGCGGCTGGATTCTGGGTTAAACGGGCAGTGTTTTAAGAAGCAGCGTGGCTTGGCGGGTCATATTTCGGGCAGGACTCATAACTCGACCTTTGACATCTCCCGAGCCTGTTGTAGAGTTACAGCGATGAAACAAGACAGGGAGCCTGGCTGATATGGTGGCTGATCTCTCAGAGGGTCATCTAAGGACAACAACAACAAACAGTGTCTCTGATGAGGATCAACAGCTCGTCCTCGGATCAACAGCTCGTCCTCGGATCAACAGCTCATCCTCGGATCAACAGCTCGTCCTCGGAAGAGCGCTGGAGGAACTAAGTTTAGATGCTACTCAACAGCTAAAGGGGAGATAGTATTATGGGATGTTCAGGATTACAGTTACAGGACACTAGTATCCTCAAGACACTGTTAGCTCCTGGCTAAACAGAAGAGAGAGTCAGGACCATGATAGCTTGCAGGACCAATCTGCATGCTGAACAGTGTGTATGATATTGGGTGCACCAGAGGAGAGGTTGGAGAAGGTCTAGGGACCAGAGGAGAATTTGGAGAACGTCTGGGGGTCCTGAGGAGAGGTTGGAGAACGTCTGGGGACCAGAGGAGAGGTTGGAGAACGTCTGGGGGTCCTGAAGAGAGGTTGGAGAACGTCAGGGGGTCCTGAGGAGAGGTTGGAGAACGTCCAGGGACCTGAGGAGAGGTTGGAGAACGTCTAGGGACCAGAGGAGAGGTTGGAGAACGTCTGGGGGTCCTGAGGAGAGGTTGGAGAACGTCTAGGGACCAGAGGAGAGGTTGGAGAACGTCTAGGGACCAGAGGAGAGGTTGGAGAACGTCTAGGGACCAGAGGAGAGGTTGGAGAACGTCTAGGGACCAGAGGAGAGGTTGGAGAACGTCTAGGGACCAGAGGAGAGGTTTGAGACCTCCTGGGGGTCCTGAGGAGAGGTTGGAGAACGCTAGGGACCTGAGGAGACGTTGGAGAACGCTAGGGACCTGAGGAGACGTTGGAGAACGTCTAGGGACCAGAGGAAACGTTGGAGAACGTCTAGGGACCAGAGGAAACGTTGGAGAATGTCTGGGGCCCAGAGGAGAGGTTGGAGAACGTCTGGGGACCAGAGGAGAGGTTGGAGAACGTCTAGGGACCAGAGGAGAGGTTTGAGACCTCCTGGGGGTCCTGAGGAGAGGTTGGAGAACGCTAGGGACCTGAGGAGACGTTGGAGAACGCTAGGGACCTGAGGAGACGTTGGAGAACGTCTAGGGACCAGAGGAAACGTTGGAGAATGTCTGGGGCCCAGAGGAGAGGTTGGAGAACGTCTGGGGACCAGAGGAGAGGTTGGAGAACGTCTGGGGACCAGAGGAGAGGTTGGAGAACGCCTGGGGACCAGAGGAGAGGTTGGATAACGTCTGGGGGTCCTGAGGAGAGGTTGGAGAACGTCTGGGGACCAGAGAAGACGTTGGAGAACGTCTGGGGGTCCTGAGGAAAGGTTGAAGAACCACTGTCTTATACAGTCTGATGCTCTGGATCTGTGTCTTCCCTCATTGTAGAATTTGGTAATAGATGTGAAACACTGGTGTTGGAAATTCAAAACGAGATGAATCTGAGCCGTGTTGAGTGACATGTAGAGACATGATGTTGGCTGGCAGCATCACATACAGACTTGTCTTTCTCTTGCAGACCAAATGCTTCATCTGCGGAATAGGAAACGACTACTTTGACACAGTACCTCACGGCTTCGAGACCCACACCCTGCAGGAGCACAACTTGGCCAACTATCTGTGAGTAGAGACTTACGTCCCCCCCTGTCTTCTCCAGTCTGTGTCCAGAGTCTGTCAGAGACATACGTCCCCCCTGTCTTCTCCAGTCTGTGTCCAGAGTCTGTCAGAGACATACGTCCCCCCTGTCTTCTCCAGTCAGTGTCCAGAGTCTGTCAGAGACATACGTCCCCCCTCTGTCATCTCCAGGCAGTGTCCAGAGTCTGTCAGAGACATACGTCCCCCCTGTCATCTCCAGTCAGTGTCCAGAGTCTGTCAGAGACATACGTCCCCCCTCTGTCATCTCCAGTCAGTGTCCAGAGTCTGTCAGAGACATACGTCCCCCCTGTCTTCTCCAGTCAGTGTCCAGAGTCTGGCAGAGACATACGTCCCCCCTGTCTTCTCCAGTCAGTGTCCAGAGTCTGGCAGAGACATACGTCCCCCCTGTCATCTCCAGTCAGTGTCCAGAGTCTGTCAGAGACATACGTCCCCCCTGTCTTCTCCAGTCAGTGTCCAGAGACATACGTCCCCCCTGTCTTCTCCAGTCAGTGTCCAGAGTCTGTCAGAGACATAGTTCCCCCCTGTCTTCTCCAGTCAGTGTCCAGAGTCTGTCAGAGACATACGTCCCCCCTGTCTTCTCCAGTCAGTGTCCAGAGTCTGTCAGAGACATACGTCCCCCCTGTCTTCTCCAGTCAGTGTCCAGAGTCTGTCAGAGACATACGTCCCCCCCTGTCTTCTCCAGTCAGTGTCCAGAGTCTGTCAGAGACATACGTCCCCCCTGTCTTCTCCAGTCAGTGTCCAGAGTCTGTCAGAGACATACGTCCCCCCTGTCATCTCCAGTCTGTCAGAGACATACGTCCCCCCTGTCATCTCCAGTCTGTCAGAGACATACGTCCCCCCTGTCATCTCCAGTCTGTCAGAGACATACGTCCCCCCTGTCTTCTCCAGTCAGTGTCCAGAGTCTGTCAGAGACATACGTCCCCCCTGTCATCTCCAGGCAGTGTCCAGAGTCTGTCAGAGACATACGTCCCCCCTGTCATCTCCAGGCAGTGTCCAGAGTCTGTCAGAGGGGACAGAGTTATGAGGTTTAGTTTACTACTGTGTCCTCTTCCCCCCCAACTCTCTCTTTAATGTTGTGTTGTTGGTTCTGCAGAAGCGCTGCAGTGAAAAGGAGTGGGGAGAGGGGGCGTCCCTGTTTTGTCCCTCTTTCTAAAGACTTTCCTGGTAGATAACAGCGTTCTCAACAGTCTCTATGTTGCACTAGGAGGCTATTGATCACGTAGTCATGCAGAGTAGAGAGAAGATCAGGAAGTAGAGGGAATTAAACCAACTCATTTCCTGCTCTATTCTGCTCTACATTCTGTTAAAGGGGCAATCAGCGGTTGAAATCATAACCAAAGTGGTCTCCCCGCCTCTGTTTCAATATAAAGATGAGGGTCATGGATGGGGCTGGAGAAATGGAACCACTCTCAAATTCCTAGACAGAGCTATGGAGGACTGACCATCCATGAGATCTTAACGATGGTTTAACCATGTTTTAGAGGCTGTACAGGGGTTGTCGACTTTCTTACCAAACACTGGACTAACAAAAGCTTGTATTTTGGGTTTGTGATGTTGACTTTGTTACAAAACACTGGACTAACAAAAGCTTGTCTGTTGGGTTTGTGATGTTGACTTTGTTACCAAACACTGGACTAACAAAAGCTTGTCTGTTGGGTTTGTGACGGGGTATGAAACTATCTGTCAGCTGTCTGATTGAAGTGATGCTAATTCTAAATGCCTTTCTGTTTTTGCTTTCCAGCTTTTTTGTGATGTATCTCATTAACAAAGATGAAACGGAGCACACAGGCCAGGTAAGAGTCTCAGGTTTACACCTCTAATGGCACCTGACTCCCTATGTAGTGCACTCCTTTGGACCAGAGCACATAGGCTCCATAGGGCCCTAGTCAAATGTAGTGCACTCCTTTGGACCAGAGCACATAGGCTCCATAGGGCCCTAGTCAAATGTAGTGCACTCCTTTGGACCAGAGCACATCGGCTCCATAGGGCCCTAGTCAAATGTAGTGCACTCCTTTTGACCAGAGCACATCGGCTCCATAGGGCCCTAGTCAAATGTAGTGCACTCCTTTGGACCAGAGCACATAGGCTCCATAGGGCCCTAGTCAAATGTAGTGCACTCCTTTGGACCAGAGCACATCGGCTCCATAGGGCCCTAGTCAAATGTAGTGCACTCCTTTGGACCAGAGCACATCGGCTCCATAGGGCCCTAGTCAAATGTAGTGCACTCCTTTGGACCAGAGCACATAGGCTCCATAGGGCCCTAGTCAAATGTAGTGCACTCCTTTGGACCAGAGCACATCGGCTCCATAGGGCCCTAGTCAAATGTAGTACACTCCTTTTGACCAGAGCACATCGGCTCCATAGGGCCCTAGTCAAATGTAGTGCACTCCTTTGGACCAGAGCACATAGGCTCCATAGGGCCCTAGTCAAATGTAGTGCACTCCTTTGGACCAGAGCACATCGGCTCCATAGGGCCCTAGTCAAATGTAGTGCACTCCTTTGGACCAGAGCACATCGGCTCCATAGGGCCCTAGTCAAATGTAGTGCACTCCTTTGGACCAGAGCACATAGGCTCCATAGGGCCCTAGTCAAATGTAGTGCACTCCTTTGGACCAGAGCACATAGGCTCCATAGGGCCCTAGTCAAATGTAGTGCACTCCTTTGGACCAGAGCACATAGGCTCCATAGGGCCCTAGTCAAATGTAGTGCACTCCTTTGGACCAGAGCACATAGGCTCCATAGGGCCCTAGTCAAATGTAGTGCACTCCTTTGGACCAGAGCACATAGGCTCCATAGGGCCCTAGTCAAATGTAGTGCACTCCTTTGGACCAGAGCACATAGGCTCCATAGGGCCCTAGTCAAATGTAGTGCACTCCTTTGGACCAGAGCACATCGGCTCCATAGGGCCCTAGTCAAATGTAGTGCACTCCTTTGGACCAGAGCACATAGGCTCCATAGGGCCCTAGTCAAATGTAGTGCACTCCTTTGGACCAGAGCACATAGGCTCCATAGGGCCCTAGTCAAATGTAGTGCACTCCTTTGGACCAGAGCACATAGGGTCCATAGGGCCCTAGTCAAATGTAGTGCACTCCTTTGGACCAGAGCACATAGGGTCCATAGGGCCCTAGTCAAATGTAGTGCACTCCTTTGGACCAGAGCACATAGGCTCCATAGGGCCCTAGTCAAATGTAGTGCACTCCTTTGGACCAGAGCACATAGGCTCATTAGGGCCCTAGTCAAATGTAGTGCACTCCTTTGGACCAGAGCACATAGGCTCCATAGGGCCCTAGTCAAATGTAGTGCACTCCTTTGGACCAGAGCACATCGGCTCCATAGGGCCCTAGTCAAATGTAGTGCACTCCTTTGGACCAGAGCACATAGGCTCCATAGGGCCCTAGTCAAATGTAGTGCACTCCTTTGGACCAGAGCACATAGGCTCCATAGGGCCCTAGTCAAATGTAGTGCACTATAAAGGGAATAGGGTGTGATTTTTGACACAAGTACACACAAAATAGACTTTTCCCTCCCATCACTACTCACACAACAACCTCCCCAGTGGCTCCGCGCCTCAGAGGAGAAAACACTGTTTCATCATCAGCAGTATGCTCCGTCACTCTCTGAACACACACTTAGATTTGTAGAAAAGAGAATAATTTGACGTCAGGGAAATTACTACAGCACATACAAACCAGAAAGAGAACCATTTGACCTCAGGGAATTGACACCTACAAATACAAAGACTCCAAAAAGACAAATCTACAGATCACGAAGGCCTCATTTGTGCAGGTTATAATTTTCATTGCACCTTAGTGAAGTTAGTGTATGTTAGTAGAGAGACCATTGGCTTGTGACTGTAGAGGTACATTATCCTGGATGGTAGACATCTTATCTCACTACTTGTTATATATTAAATCAACTGTCTGATACCCCTCCCTTTCCTCCCCTCCCTCCTCCCTTCCCTCCCTCCCTCCCCTCCCTCCCCCTTCCCTCTCTATCCTTCCCTCCCTCCCTCCCCTCCCTCCCCCTTCCCTCTCTATCCTTCCCTCCCTCCCTTTCCTCCCCTCCCTTCCCTCTCTATCCTCCCCTCCCTCCCCCTCCCCTCCCTCCCCCTTCCCTCTCTATCCTTCCCTCCCTCCCCCTCCCCTCCCTCCCCTTCCCTCTCTATCCCCCCTCCCTCCCCCCCTCCCCTCTCTATCCTCCCCTTCCCTCTCTATCCCCCTCTCCCCCCCCCCCCCCCCCCCCCCCCCCCCGTCTCCAGGAGTCGTATGTGTGGAAGATGTACCAGGAGCGTTGCTGGGAATTCTTCCCTGCCGGAGACTGTTTCCGCAAACAATACGAAGACCAGCTCAACTGATCAATTCAACTGACCTACTGATCAGCTGATCTATTGATCCAGAGACTCGTCCTTTCTTACTGATCAATGTGAAAGGGGGGGCTGCTTCGTCACCTTCCTTCGTCAGCTAGCCCCCACGCTGTTCAGAATGCTTTCCAGACACTGTACATAATAATATAATGACGATGATTATTCAACTGTATAATGTCCTTCCTGGGGTACGTTTGGAACACAGGGCTGTGTTTTCACTTTGAGGACTCAATGCTTCATCTATACATCTGCTTTTAATAATTCCACATTGATGACAAGCAAACGAAATGATGGGTGGGGGGGACGCTGAAGAAAAGGAGGGGGGGGAAGGACTAAAACCGAACTGCTTTGTGGGATAGCCATGGGACGTGTTTCTCCAGAGAACACATGAATGAATAAAACAGGCTGTTGCTCGTCCTCTACGCCTCAGGAATGACACGGTGTACAGGACTGTACAGTACATACAGGAGATGAAGGGCAGGCCCAGCGGACGGAGGGCTGGACCAACGGGGCGACATGATGAGGAAACAGTGCCTTACCAAGCCGGGTCTGAGCACAGCTATGCAAGCTGGAGAAAAGAGGAATGCTTGGATGGCACCATCAACACGCCAGCATGTGGAGACTGATACACGGGGCTGATGGTTCTGACATAACGATGGGAGGCTGTGTGTGTGTGTGAGTGGTGTGTCTGGGAGACAGCGTGGACGGATTGTGTGTGTGTTGGAGATAAGACAAAGGAGGAAGGATGATAGAGAGGGAAGGAGGGAGGGAGGGAGGTAGAAAGAGAAGGATGAGAGAGTGAAGGAGGGAGGGAGAGAGAGAGAAGGAGAGAGAGAGTGAGTGGAGGGAGGGAGAGAGAGAGAGGATGAGAGAGTGAAGGGGGGAGGGAGAGAGAGAAGGATGAGAGAGTGAAGGAGGGAGGGAGTGAAGGAGGGAGAGAGAGTGAAGGAGGGAGGGAGAGAGAGAGAGTGAAGGAGAGAGGGAGTGAAGGAGGGAGAGAGAGTGAAGGAGGGAGGGAGAGGGAGAGAGAGTGAAGGAGGGAGGGAGAGAGAGAGAGAGTGAAGGAGGGAGGGAGAGAGAGAGAGTGAAGGAGGGAGGGAGTGAAGGAGGGAGAGAGAGTGAAGGAGGGAGGGAGAGAGAGAGAGAGTGAAGGAGGGAGGGAGAGAGAGAGAAGGAGGGAGGGAGTGAAGGAGGGAGAGAGAGAAGGATGAGAGAGTGAAGGAGGGAGGGAGTGAAGGAGGGAGAGAGTGAAGGAGGGAGGGAGAGAGAGAGAGAGAGTGAAGGAGGGAGGGAGAGAGAGAGTGAAGGAGGGAGGGAGAGAGAGAGAGTGAAGGAGGGAGGGAGTGAAGGAGGGAGAGAGAGTGAAGGAGGGAGGGAGAGAGAGAGAGAGTGAAGGAGGGAGGGAGAGAGAGAAGGAGGGAGGGAGTGAAGGAGGGAGAGAGAGAAGGATGAGAGAGTGAAGGAGGGAGGGAGTGAAGGAGGGAGAGAGTGAAGGAGGGAGGGAGAGAGAGAGAGAGAGTGAAGGAGGGAGGAAGAGAGAGAGAGTGAAGGAGGGAGGGAGTGAAGGAGGGAGAGAGAGAAGGATGAGAGAGTGAAGGAGGGAGGGAGTGAAGGAGGGAGAGAGTGAAGGAGGGAGGGAGAGAGAGAGAGAGAGTGAAGGAGGGAGGAAGAGAGAGAGAGTGAAGGAGGGAGGGAGTGAAGGAGGGAGAGAGAGAAGGATGAGAGAGTGAAGGAGGGAGGGAGTGAAGGAGGGAGAGAGAGTGAAGGAGGGAGGGAGAGAGAGAGAGAGTGAAGGAGGGAGGGAGAGAGAGAGAGTGAAGGAGGGAGGGAGTGAAGGAGGGAGAGAGAGTGAAGGAGGGAGGGAGAGAGAGAGAGAGAGTGAAGGAGGGAGGGAGAGAGAGAGAGAGAGAGTGAAGGAGGGAGGGAGAGAGAGAGAGTGAAGGAGGGAGGGAGTGAAGGAGGGAGAGAGAGAAGGATGAGAGAGTGAAGGAGGGAGGGAGTGAAGGAGGGAGAGAGAGTGAAGGAAGGAGGGAGAGAGAGAGAGAGAGTGAAGGAGGGAGGGAGTGAAGGAGGCAGAGAGAGAAGGATGAGAGAGTGAAGGAGGGAGGGAGAGAGAGAGAGAGAGTGAAGGAGGGAGAGAGAGTGAAGGAGGGAGGGAGAGAGAGAGAGAGAGTGAAGGAGGGAGGAAGAGAGAGAGAGTGAAGGAGGGAGGGAGTGAAGGAGGGAGAGAGAGAAGGATGAGAGAGTGAAGGAGGGAGGGAGAGAGAGA
>NW_024057738.1:0-90776 GCF_016432855.1 Salvelinus namaycush | reverse complement strand
GGACACACATAAGGGAACAGGATGTTATTTGGGACACACACATAGGGAACAGGATGTTATTTGGGACACACACATAGGGAACAGGATGTTATTTGGGACACACACATAGGGAACAGGATGTTATTTGGGACACACATAGGGAACAGGATGTTATTTGGGACACACATAGGGAACAGGATGTTATTTGGGACACACATAGGGAACAGGATGTTATTTGGGGGACACACATAGGGAACAGGATGTTATTTGGGACACACACATAGGGAACAGGATGTTATTTGGGACACACACATAGGGAACAGGATGTTATTTGGGGGACACATAGGGAACAGGATGTTATTTGGGACACACACATAGGGAACAGGATGTTATTTGGGACACACACAGGGAACAGGATGTTATTTGGGACACATAGGGCACAGGATGTTATTTGGGGGACACATAGGGCACAGGATGTTATTTGGGGACACACATAGGGAACAGGATGTTATTTGGGGGACACACATAGGGCACAGGATGTTATTTGGGGGACACACATAGGGCACAGGATGTTATTTGGGGGACACACATAGGGCACAGGATGTTATTTGGGACACACATAGGGCACAGGATGTTATTTGGGGGACACACATAGGGAACAGGAGTTATTTGGGGGAACACATAGGGAACAGGATGTTATTTGGGGGACACACATAGGGAACAGGATGTTATTTGGGGGACACACATCAGGGCACAGGATGTTATTTGGGACACACACATAGGAACAGGATGTTATTTGGGGGACACACATAGGGCCCACAGGCATATTATTTGGGACACACACATAGGGCACAGGATGTTATTTGGGGACACACACATAGGGAACAGGATGTTATTTGGACACACATAGGGAACAGGATGTTATTTGGGGGACACACATAGGGAACAGGATGTTATTTGGGGGACACACATAGGGCACAGGATGTTATTTGGGACACACACATAGGCGAACAGGATGTTATTTGGGACACACACATAGGGAACAGGATGTTATTTGGGGGACACACACAGGGAACAGGATGTTATTTGGGGGACACACATAGGGAACAGGATGTTATTTGGGGGACACACATAGGGAACAGGATGTTATTTGGGACACACACATAGGGCACAGGATGTTATTTGGGACACACACATAGGGCACAGGATGTTATTTGGGACACACACATAGGGAACAGGATGTTATTTGGGGGACACACACAGGGAACAGGATGTTATTTGGGACACACATAGGGAACAGGATGTTATTTGGGACACACACATAGGGAACAGGATGTTATTTGGGACACACACATAGGGAACAGGATGTTATTTGGGACACACACATAGGGAACAGGATGTTATTTGTGACACACACATAGGGAACAGGATGTTATTTGGGACACACACATAGGGAACAGGATGCTATTTGGGGGACACACATAGGGAACAGGATGTTATTTGGGGGACACACATAAGGAACAGGATGTTATTTGGGACACACATAGGGAACAGGATGTTATTTGGGACGCACATAGGGACAGGATGTTATTTGGGACGCACATAGGGAACAGGATGTTATTTGGGACACACACATAGGGAACAGGATGTTATTTGGGACACACACATAGGGAACAGGATGTTATTTGGGACACACATAGGGAACAGGATGTTATTTGGGACGCACACATAGGGCACAGGATGTTATTTGGGACGCACACATAGGGAACAGGATGTTATTTGGGACACACATAGGGAACAGGATGTTATTTGGGACACACACATAGGGAACAGGATGTTATTTGGGACACACATAGGGAACAGGATGTTATTTGGGACACACACATAGGGAACAGGGATGTTATATGGGGGACACATAGGGTAACAGGATGTTATTTTTGGGACACACACATAGGGAACAGGATGTTATTTGGGGGACACACATAGGGAACAGGATGTTATTTGGGGGACACACATAGGGAACAGGATGTTATTTGGGACACACATAGGGAACAGGATGTTATTTGGGGGACACACATAGGGAACAGGATGTTATTTGGGACACACACATAGGGAACAGGATGTTATTTGGGGGACACACATAGGGAACAGGATGTTATTTGGGACACACATAGGGAACAGGATGTTATTTGGGGGACACACATAGGGAACAGGATGTTATTTGGGGGACACACATAGGGAACAGGATGTTATTTGGGACACACACATAGGGAACAGGATGTTATTTGGGGGACACACATAGGGAACAGGATGTTATTTGGGGGACACACATAGGGCACAGGATGTTATTTGGGGACACACACATAGGGAACAGGATGTTATTTGGGACACACACATAGGGAACAGGATGTTATTTGGGACACACACATAGGGAACAGGATGTTATTTGGGACACACACATAGGGAACAGGATGTTATTTGGGACACACACATAGGGAACAGGATGTTATTTTGGACACACACATAGGGAACAGGATGTTATTTGGGACACACACATAGGGAACAGGATAGGGAACAGGATGTTATTTGGGACACACACATAGGGAACAGGATGTTATTTGGGACACACACATAGGGAACAGGATGTTATTTGGGACACACACATAGGGAACAGATGTTATTTGGGGGACACACATAGGGAACAGGATGTTATTTGGGGGACACACATAGGGAACAGGATGTTATTTGGGGGACACACATAGGGAACAGGATGTTATTTGGGACACACATAGGGAACAGGATGTTATTTGGGACACACACATAGGGAACAGGATGTTATTTGGGACACACATAGGGAACAGGATGTTATTTGGGACACACACATAGGGAACAGGATGTTATTTGGGACACACACATAGGGAACAGGATGTTATTTGGGACACACATAGGGAACAGGATGTTATTTGGGACACACACATAGGGAACAGGATGTTATTTGGGGGACACACACATAGGGAACAGGATGTTATTTGGGGGACACACATAGGGAACAGGATGTTATTTGGGGGACACACATAGGGAACAGGATGTTATTTGGGACACACACATAGGGAACAGGATGTTATTTGGGGGACACACATAGGGAACAGGATGTTATTTGGGACACACACATAGGGAACAGGATGTTATTTGGGGGACACACATAGGGCACAGGATGTTATTTGGGGGACACACATAGGGAACAGGGTGTTATTTGGGACACACACATAGGGAACAGGGTGTTATTTGGGGGACACACATAGGGAACAGGGTGTTATTTGGGGGACACACATAGGGAACAGGATGTTATTTGGGACACACATAGGGAACAGGATGTTATTTGGGACACACATAGGGAACAGGATGTTATTTGGGACACACATAGGGAACAGGATGTTATTTGGGACACACACATAGGGAACAGGATGTTATTTGGGACACACACATAGGGAACAGGATGTTATTTGGGACACACACATAGGGAACAGGATGTTATTTGGGACACACACATAGGGAACAGGATGTTATTTGGGACACACACATAGGGAACAGGATGTTATTTGGGACACACACATAGGGAACAGGATGTTATTTGGGGGACACACACATAGGGAACAGGATGTTATTTGGGGGACACACATAGGGAACAGGATGTTATTTGGGGGACACACATAGGGAACAGGATGTTATTTGGGACACACATAGGGCACAGGATGTTATTTGGGACACACACATAGGGCACAGGATGTTATTTGGGACACACACATAGGGAACAGGATGTTATTTGGGACACACACATAGGGCACAGGATGTTATTTGGGACACACACATAGGGCACAGGATGTTATTTGGGACACACACATAGGGAACAGGATGTTATTTGGGACACACGCATAGGGAACAGGATGTTATTTGGGACACACGCATAGGGAACAGGATGTTATTTGGGACACACATAGGGAACAGGATGTTATTTGGGACACACATAGGGAACAGGATGTTATTTGGGACACACATAGGGAACAGGATGTTATTTGGGGGACACACATAGGGAACAGGATGTTATTTGGGGGACACACATAGGGAACAGGATGTTATTTGGGACACACATAGGGAACAGGATGTTATTTGGGACACACATAGGGAACAGGATGTTATTTGGGACACACACATAGGGAACAGGATGTTATTTGGGGGACACACATAGGGCACAGGATGTTATTTGGGGGACACACATAGGGAACAGGGTGTTATTTGGGACACACATAGGGAACAGGGTGTTATTTGGGGGACACACATATGGAACAGGGTGTTATTTGGGGGACACACATAGGGAACAGGATGTTATTTGGGACACACACATAGGGAACAGGATGTTATTTGGGACACACACATAGGGAACAGGATGTTATTTGGGACACACATAGGGAACAGGATGTTATTTGGGACACACACATAGGGAACAGGATGTTATTTGGGACACACACATAGGGAACAGGATGTTATTTGGGACACACATAGGGAACAGGATGTTATTTGGGACACACAGGGAACAGGATGTTATTTGGGACACACATAGGGAACAGGATGTTATTTGGGGGACACATAGGGAACAGGATGTTATTTGGGACACACATAGGGAACAGGATGTTATTTGGGACACACACATAGGGAACAGGATGTTATTTGGGACACACACATAGGGAACAGGATGTTATTTGGGGGACACACATAGGGCACAGGATGTTATTTGGGGGAAACACATAGGGAACAGGGTGTTATTTGGGACACACATAGGGAACAGGGTGTTATTTGGGGGACACACATATGGAACAGGGTGTTATTTGGGACACACACATAGGGAACAGGATGTTATTTGGGACACACACATAGGGAACAGGATGTTATTTGGGACACACACATAGGGCACAGGATGTTATTTGGGGGGGACACATAGGGAACAGGATGTTATTTGGGGGACACACATAGGGAACAGGATGTTATTTGGGGGGCACACACAGGGAACAGGATGTTATTTGGGACACACACACAGGGAACAGGATGTTATTTGGGACACACATAGGGAACAGGATGTTATTTGGGACACACATAGGGAACAGGATGTTATTTGGGACACACATAGGGAACAGGATGTTATTTGGGACACACACATAGGGAACAGGATGTTATTTGGGACACACACATAGGGAACAGGATGTTATTTGGGACACACATAGGGAACAGGATGTTATTTGGGACACACACACATAGGGAACAGGATGTTATTTGGGGGACACACATAGGGAACAGGATGTTATTTGGGGGACACACATAGGGAACAGGATGTTATTTGGGACACACACATAGGGAACAGGATGTTATTTGGGACACACACATAGGGAACAGGATGTTATTTGGGACACACACATAGGGAACAGGATGTTATTTGGGGGACACACATAGGGCACAGGATGTTATTTGGGGGACACACATAGGGAACAGGGTGTTATTTGGGACACACACATAGGGAACAGGGTGTTATTTGGGGGACACACATAGGGAACAGGGTGTTATTTGGGACACACACATAGGGAACAGGATGTTATTTGGGACACACATAGGGAACAGGATGTTATTTGGGACACACACATAGGGAACAGGATGTTATTTGGGACACACATAGGGAACAGGATGTTATTTGGGACACACACATAGGGCACAGGATGTTATTTGGGACACACGCACATAGGGAACAGGATGTTATTTGGGACACACATAGGGAACAGGATGTTATTTGGGACACACACATAGGGAACAGGATGTTATTTGGGACACACACATAGGGAACAGGATGTTATTTGGGACACACACATAGGGAACAGGATGTTATTTGGGACACACACAGGGAACAGGATGTTATTTGGGACACACACATAGGGCACAGGATGTTATTTGGGACACACACACATAGGGCACAGGATGTTATTTGGGACACACATAGGGAACAGGATGTTATTTGGGACACACATAGGGCACAGGATGTTATTTGGGACACACATAGGGCACAGGATGTTATTTGGGACACACACATAGGGAACAGGATGTTATTTGGGACACACACATAGGGAACAGGATGTTATTTGGGACACACACATAGGGAACAGGATGTTATTTGGGGGACACACATAGGGAACAGGATGTTATTTGGGGGACACACATAGGGAACAGGATGTTATTTGGGGGACACACATAGGGAACAGGATGTTATTTGGGGGACACACATAGGGAACAGGATGTTATTTGGGGGACACACATAGGGAACAGGATGTTATTTGGGACACACACATAGGGAACAGGATGTTATTTGGGACACACACATAAGGAACAGGATGTTATTTGGGACACACACATAGGGAACAGGATGTTATTTGGGACACACACATAGGGAACAGGATGTTATTTGGGACACACACATAGGGAACAGGATGTTATTTGGGACACACACATAGGGAACAGGATGTTATTTGGGACACACATAGGGAACAGGATGTTATTTGGGACACACATAGGGAACAGGATGTTATTTGGGGGACACACATAGGGAACAGGATGTTATTTGGGACACACACATAGGGAACAGGATGTTATTTGGGACACACACATAGGGAACAGGATGTTATTTGGGGGGGACACATAGGGAACAGGATGTTATTTGGGACACACACATAGGGAACAGGATGTTATTTGGGACACACACATAGGGAACAGGATGTTATTTGGGACACACATAGGGCACAGGATGTTATTTGGGGGACACATAGGGCACGGGATGTTATTTGGGGGACACACATAGGGAACGGGATGTTATTTGGGGGACACACATAGGGCACAGGATGTTATTTGGGGGACACACATAGGGCACAGGATGTTATTTGGGGGACACACATAGGGCACAGGATGTTATTTGGGGGACACACATAGGGCACAGGATGTTATTTGGGGGACACACATAGGGAACAGGATGTTATTTGGGGGACACACATAGGGAACAGGATGTTATTTGGGGGACACACATAGGGAACAGGATGTTATTTGGGGGACACACATAGGGCACAGGATGTTATTTGGGACACACACATAGGGAACAGGATGTTATTTGGGGGACACACATAGGGCACAGGATATTATTTGGGACACACACATAGGGCACAGGATGTTATTTGGGACACACACATAGGGAACAGGATGTTATTTGGGACACACATAGGGAACAGGATGTTATTTGGGGGACACACATAGGGAACAGGATGTTATTTGGGGGACACACATAGGGCACAGGATGTTATTTGGGACACACACATAGGGAACAGGATGTTATTTGGGACACACACATAGGGAACAGGATGTTATTTGGGGGACACACACAGGGAACAGGATGTTATTTGGGGGGGACACATAGGGAACAGGATGTTATTTGGGGGACACACATAGGGAACAGGATGTTATTTGGGACACACACATAGGGCACAGGATGTTATTTGGGACACACACATAGGGCACAGGATGTTATTTGGGACACACACATAGGGAACAGGATGTTATTTGGGGGACACACACAGGGAACAGGATGTTATTTGGGACACACATAGGGAACAGGATGTTATTTGGGACACACACATAGGGAACAGGATGTTATTTGGGACACACACATAGGGAACAGGATGTTATTTGGGACACACACATAGGGAACAGGATGTTATTTGGGACACACACATAGGGAACAGGATGTTATTTGGGACACACACATAGGGAACAGGATGCTATTTGGGGGACACACATAGGGAACAGGATGTTATTTGGGGGACACACATAGGGAACAGGATGTTATTTGGGACACACATAGGGAACAGGATGTTATTTGGGACGCACATAGGGAACAGGATGTTATTTGGGACGCACATAGGGAACAGGATGTTATTTGGGACACACACATAGGGAACAGGATGTTATTTGGGACACACACATAGGGAACAGGATGTTATTTGGGACACACATAGGGAACAGGATGTTATTTGGGACGCACACATAGGGCACAGGATGTTATTTGGGACGCACACATAGGGAACAGGATGTTATTTGGGACACACATAGGGAACAGGATGTTATTTGGGACACACACATAGGGAACAGGATGTTATTTGGGACACACATAGGGAACAGGATGTTATTTGGGACACACACATAGGGAACAGGATGTTATATGGGGGACACATAGGGAACAGGATGTTATTTGGGGGACACACACATAGGGAACAGGATGTTATTTGGGGGACACACATAGGGAACAGGATGTTATTTGGGGGACACACATAGGGAACAGGATGTTATTTGGGACACACATAGGGAACAGGATGTTATTTGGGGGACACACATAGGGAACAGGATGTTATTTGGGACACACACATAGGGAACAGGATGTTATTTGGGGGACACACATAGGGAACAGGATGTTATTTGGGACACACATAGGGAACAGGATGTTATTTGGGGGACACACATAGGGAACAGGATGTTATTTGGGGGACACACATAGGGAACAGGATGTTATTTGGGACACACACATAGGGAACAGGATGTTATTTGGGGGACACACATAGGGAACAGGATGTTATTTGGGGGACACACATAGGGCACAGGATGTTATTTGGGACACACACATAGGGAACAGGATGTTATTTGGGACACACACATAGGGAACAGGATGTTATTTGGGACACACACATAGGGAACAGGATGTTATTTGGGACACACACATAGGGAACAGGATGTTATTTGGGACACACACATAGGGAACAGGATGTTATTTGGGACACACACATAGGGAACAGGATGTTATTTGGGACACACACATAGGGAACAGGATGTTATTTGGGACACACACATAGGGAACAGGATGTTATTTGGGACACACACATAGGGAACAGGATGTTATTTGGGACACACACATAGGGAACAGGATGTTATTTGGGACACACATAGGGAACAGGATGTTATTTGGGACACACATAGGGCACAGGATGTTATTTGGGGGACACACATAGGGAACAGGATGTTATTTGGGACACACATAGGGAACAGGATGTTATTTGGGACACACATAGGGAACAGGATGTTATTTGGGACACACACATAGGGAACAGGATGTTATTTGGGACACACACATAGGGAACAGGATGTTATTTGGGGGACACACACATAGGGAACAGGATGTTATTTGGGGGACACACATAGGGCACAGGACGTTATTTGGGGGACACACATAGGGAACAGGATGTTATTTGGGGGACACACATAGGGAACAGGATGTTATTTGGGGGACACACATAGGGAACAGGATGTTATTTGGGGGACACACATAGGGAACCGGATGTTATTTGGGGGACACACATAGGGAACAGGATGTTATTTGGGGGACACACATAGGGAACAGGATGTTATTTGGGGGACACACATAGGGCACAGGATGTTATTTGGGACACACACATAGGGAACAGGATGTTATTTGGGGGACACACATAGGGAACAGGATGTTATTTGGGACACACATAGGGCACAGGATGTTATTTGGGGGACACACATAGGGAACAGGGTGTTATTTGGGGGACACACACACACACACACACACACACACACACACACATACACATACACACACACACACACACAATTGTGCTGGAGCTACAGAATCACAAGGTTGTATTCCAGGCACACATGTTGCCTAGTCCTAAACTGTGAGGACACTGCTAAAGCCCATTGGCTGCTCAGATCCTGAAGGGATGCCGTCCAGAGACCGGATCAATTAACACTAGCACATGCCTGCGTGTTTTGCCAGGTAATGACACAAGCTTTGCATCTAAACTAAGACCCATTGAGAGGATTGCGTTGCATACTAAATAGAGAGGGGAGCAATTCAGAGACCAATCTGGTGTTTCAGCATGTTAGCTAAAAGAAAACAAATTCCTCTAAGCTATATTGGCTATTATAATCACTAGCTAGGTACAAAGCCTTCCTGACTGATATGAAAACGGAAATTACTGTAGCAGGCAGGCTCAGCAGCCCCTCTGTAAATGTAGCTGTCTGCAGTCATGTGACATTGTGTAGGCTAACTAGACAACTAACTAACAATTGATAATGCATGTAGTTAGTTAGCTAAATTCTTCTTTACAAATAAGGGAGGAGAAGTATACTTCAAGTTAAACTTTGACATTTAACTTAGAAGCAGGCATAATCCAATAGCTACCTGTTAGCAACTAGCTAACTTAATGCAAACTACTGTATACTAGCTATCGTTGCTTGGTAAAACTAATAGATACGAACATGACAACAACAATTATTCACTATTACACTGTAAACGAATTAATTAGCTACAACAGTTAGCTATTTATATGGTATTAGCGAGGCTATTAGAGGCAGGTTAGCTAAACTCTGAGTTAGCTAGACAGCTACAACGTTAGCCAACTAAGCCATGACAGCTGTCAAACTAGCTAACGTTAGCTAGCTAGATTGCTAGCTACGTAAAGCTGTAGCGAACTGAGCGTGACAAAGACAACTGTGGCCAAAGGAAAGTCATCCAGTACATATACAGGGTAATATTTCGAGATTCTGCAGCGACTTGAGTGTGCTTACCAAAAATACAAGGGCGAAAATCGACCACCCGAGAGCAGACACAGATAGCAACGACTGGTCCGCCATCTTCACTTCCTGCAACAAACACGGACCATGTGCTTCTATTGACATCACGGAAGGGGCGATACAGTGGATACGAAGTTGCCAACAGAGAGACAGACCACATCAGACAGATAGATACCCTACAATGATCATCTGGTAGAGTAGACTTACTGTTGAGTCGGCCTTCTTTAAATGAGCTTGTTGGATCAATATTTTGGATGTTTCCTCCCCAGCTCAAACAGACAAAAAAACAACACTGACCATTTTTTGCAAAGCATGAGTGCAATGCATATTCCAGTTTTGTGGAGAACGTTCAAAATGTCACCCTAATCCCAATAAACGCAGTATCTTTGAACCGCGCCAGAGGGCAAAAGTATAGGTTAGTGCACTGCCAATTGGGACGTAAACCATGGTCATTTAATGAGACGCTCCAGTCATTTCAGATTAGAATGTTCATGTTGTTGAAGGATGTCTTGCCCTTCATGGTGTCCCTGCGTTCTAGGCTGGAACGTAGCACTAATTTGGGACTGAAAACGATCAAGGAAATCTATCTGTCTTGGCGAGAGAGTTTATCTGTCAAGTTTTAGCTGAGTGACACCCATTTAAACCCTGATTTCTTAATCACCGATATTCCATTACTAAATATTAGAAACTTCTATTGGGTGTTAAATTTGTTTAGTCCAAAACTCCAGTGTAGCTACATTTGAATTTTCACTCTGGTAATGAATGATCTGGTCATTTAGAGTCTGATAAGATAGCGAACCCGGTAGCCTGGGGCCCCCAAGTGGTTCAGCGGTCTAAGGCACTGCATCTCAGTGCTAGAGGGGTCACTACAGACACCCTGTTTCGAATCCAGGCTGTATCACAATCTGCCTTGACTGGGAGTCTCATAGAGCTGCGCACAATTGGCCCAGCGTCGTCCGGGTTTGGACGGTGTAGGCCGTCATTGTAAATCAGAATGTGTTAACTGACTTGCCTATAAATAAAGGTTAAATTAAAAATATTTAGTTGGTGTGGAGCCGAAGCCAGTACATCAGGTGCAAAAATAAGTGCTATTTATTTACACTGCAAATAAGAAAAGGTGTGAAACCTGTGGGTAAAGCCATGAATTTACCGGTGCACCAGTAGAACAGGTCGTCATTTTAAACAAAGCGAAATATTTCTAAATAGGCTACATGATTAACAGACTCTACCGTCTGTTGTTTCACACGTTATAATACACAATGTTTGAATTGGGACTAGGGATAACATAGTTAAACTATTTAATTCCATCAGTCACAATAGTGCGTAAAAAACGTTTCCAGTTATAAGGCTCTAAAAATGTTACTGAATGATGTATCAATGCATTTCCAGCAAATATTGAAATAATAAAGGGTCTCAATGAAAGATGTGCAGTGTCACATGTTTAGTGTAAATTGTCACATGACCAGAGCTGTTTACTTCCTGGTTGCAACATGAGAAGAGGATGGCTACATCAAAGCTCCCAAACAAAAGGTTAGTAAAGTATGTTAACATTAAGATAGGACAAAGATGTTTGGTTCCCATCATCTTTAAGGTGTTTAGTATTGATATATGCATTTGCAATTACTCAGCTTTGTTCAGTGTGGTCATAGTCTCTGCTAGGTAAAGCTCTGCCTTATCTCAGTTCACTGGTCACGATAACAACACTCACCCGCAGCACACGTTCCAGCAGGTATATCTCACTGATCATCCCCAAAGCCAACACCTCATTTGGCCGCCTTTCCTTCCAGTTCTCTGCTGCCAGTGACTGGAACGAATTGCAAAAATCGCTGAAGTTGGAGACTTTTATTTCCCTCACCAACTTTAAGCATCAACTATCGGAGCAGCTAACCGATCGCTGCAGCTGTACATAGTCCATCTGTAAATAGCCCACCCAATCTACCTACCTCATCCCCATACTGTTTTTATTTTATTTACTTTTCTGCTCTTTTGCACACCAGTATCTCTACTTGTATGTCATCATCTGCTCATTTATCACTCCAGTGTTAATCTGCTAAATTGTAATTATTCGTTCCTATGGCCTATTTATTGCCTACCTCCTCATGCCTTTTGCACACACTGTATATAGACTTTCTTTTTTCTACTGTGTCATTGACTTGTTTATTGTGTTATTGGCTTGTTTATTGTTTACTCCATGTGTAACTCTGTTTTGTTGTCTGTGTCACACTGCTTTTCTTTATCTTGGCCAGGTCGCAGTTGCAAATGAGACAAACGCACTACCTATGCATGTGAGAAATGCAAGCGCCACTGCACATTGAGTGCTTCAAGAGATACCATGGACAGTAGAAAAGGAGATAAGAGCGAATGGAAAAAGGGCTGAAAAAGCCAATAAAAGAAAAATAGAAAAGTCGATAAAGGGGGATTAGAAACAGTACAACGGACTCTAGGAAGAAAAGAAAAGTTGACGAAAAAGGGAAAAAGACAATCAAAATGACTGAAATGTTTTTGCAAAAGCGGATCAATTGATTCAAGACATCCTGTATGACAGTAGGTCTGACTGATTGTAGTTCAAAATAGTGATGCACAAACTAATCGTGCACTTGGTTCTGAAGCCTACCTCTAATATATGTGTATAATATATTTATTTTTTTTGTTCAGTGTAGGCCTCTACTTGAATGCATATTCTACAGGCTATCTCTATCCTAAATGTTACCTTTATGTTCAGTGTGAATGAAGCACACGACTGCTATACAGTTGTTAGTGAATGTTGCACTAAAATGTCACAATGACAATGTTACAATGAATATTGCACTAAAGTACAAGTTCAAATGTTACAATAAAGTTACAATATTAATGTTTCAATACATGTTGCACTAAAATAACAATGTTACAATGTCTGTTACAATAAAATAACAATGTCTTTTACAATAAAATAACAATATTACAATGTCTGTTACAATAAAATAACAATGTTACAATGTATGTTACAATAAAGTAACAATGTTACAATGTCTGTCACAATAAAGTAACAATGTTACAATGTCTGTTACAATAAAATAACAATGTTACAATGTCTGTTACAATAAAGTAACAATGTTACAATGTCTGTTACAATAAAGTAACAATGTTACAATGTCTGTTACAATAAAGTAACAATGTCTGTTACAATAAAATAACAATGTTACAATGTCTGTTACAATAAAGTAACAATGTTACAATGTCTGTTACAATAAAATAACAATGTTACAATGTCTGTTACAATAAAGTAACAATGTTACAATGTATGTTACAATAAAGTAACAATGTTACAATGTATGTTACAATAAAATAACAATGTTACAATGTATGTTACAATAAAATAACAATGTTACAATGTCTGTTACAATAAAATAACAATGTCTGTTACAATAAAGTAACAATGTCTGTTACAATAAAGTAACAATGTCTGTTACAATAAAATAACAATGTTACAATGTCTGTTACAATAAAGTAACAATGTTACAATGTCTGTTACAATAAAATAACAATGTTACAATGTCTGTTACAATAAAATAACAATGTTACAATGTATGTTACAATAAAGTAACAATGTTACAATGTCTGTTACAATAAAGTAACAATGTTACAATGTCTGTTACAATAAAGTAACAATGTCTGTTACAATAAAATAACAATGTTACAATGTCTGTTACAATAAAGTAACAATGTTACAATGTCTGTTACAATAAAATAACAATGTTACAATGTCTGTTACAATAAAGTAACAATGTTACAATGTATGTCACAATAAAATAACAATGTTACAATGTATGTTACAATAAAGTAACAATGTCTGTTACAATAAAATAACAATGTTACAATGTCTGTTACAATAAAGTAACAATGTTACAATGTCTGTTACAATAAAGTAACAATGTTACAATGTATGTTACAATAAAATAACAATGTTACAACGTCTGTCACAATAAAGTAACAATGTTACAATGTATGTTACAATAAAGTAACAATGTTACAATGTCTGTTACAATAAAATAACAATGTTACAATGTCTGTTACAATAAAGTAACAATGTTACAATGTCTGTTACAATAAAATAACAATGTTACAATGTCTGTTACAATAAAGTAACAATGTTACAATGTATGTTACAATAAAATAACAATGTTACAATAAAGTTACAATATTAATGTTTCAATACATGTTGCACTAAAATAACAATGTTACAACGTCTGTTACAATAAAATAACAATGTTACAATAAAGTTACAATATTAATGTTTCAATACATGTTGCACTAAAATAACAATGTTACAATGTCTGTTACAATAAAGTAACAATGTTACAATGTCTGTTACAATAAAGTAACAATGTTACAATGTCTGTTACAATAAAGTAACAATGTCTGTTACAATAAAATAACAATGTTACAATGTCTGTTACAATAAAGTAACAATGTTACAATGTCTGTTACAATAAAATAACAATGTTACAATGTCTGTTACAATAAAGTAACAATGTTACAATGTATGTTACAATAAAGTAACAATGTTACAATGTATGTTACAATAAAATAACAATGTTACAATGTATGTTACAATAAAATAACAATGTTACAATGTCTGTTACAATAAAATAACAATGTCTGTTACAATAAAGTAACAATGTCTGTTACAATAAAGTAACAATGTCTGTTACAATAAAATAACAATGTTACAATGTCTGTTACAATAAAGTAACAATGTTACAATGTCTGTTACAATAAAATAACAATGTTACAATGTCTGTTACAATAAAATAACAATGTTACAATGTATGTTACAATAAAGTAACAATGTTACAATGTCTGTTACAATAAAGTAACAATGTTACAATGTCTGTTACAATAAAGTAACAATGTCTGTTACAATAAAATAACAATGTTACAATGTCTGTTACAATAAAGTAACAATGTTACAATGTCTGTTACAATAAAATAACAATGTTACAATGTCTGTTACAATAAAGTAACAATGTTACAATGTATGTCACAATAAAATAACAATGTTACAATGTATGTTACAATAAAGTAACAATGTCTGTTACAATAAAATAACAATGTTACAATGTCTGTTACAATAAAGTAACAATGTTACAATGTATGTTACAATAAAATAACAATGTTACAACGTCTGTCACAATAAAGTAACAATGTTACAATGTATGTTACAATAAAGTAACAATGTTACAATGTCTGTTACAATAAAATAACAATGTTACAATGTCTGTTACAATAAAGTAACAATGTTACAATGTCTGTTACAATAAAATAACAATGTTACAATGTCTGTTACAATAAAGTAACAATGTTACAATGTATGTTACAATAAAATAACAATGTTACAATAAAGTTACAATATTAATGTTTCAATACATGTTGCACTAAAATAACAATGTTACAACGTCTGTTACAATAAAATAACAATGTTACAATAAAGTTACAATATTAATGTTTCAATACATGTTGCACTAAAATAACAATGTTACAATGTCTGTTACAATAAAATAACAATGTTACAATGTCTGTTACAATAAAGTAACAATGTTACAATGTCTGTTACAATAAAATAACAATGTTACAATGTATGTTACAATAAAATAACAATGTTACAATGTATGTCACAATAAAGTAACAATGTTACAATGTATGTCACAATAAAATAACAATGTTACAATGTATGTTACAATAAAGTAACAATGTCTGTTACAATAAAATAACAATGTTACAATGTCTGTTACAATAAAGTAACAATGTTACAATGTCTGTTACAATAAAATAACAATGTTACAATGTCTGTTACAATAAAATAACAATGTTACAATGTATGTTACAATAAAATAACAATGTTACAATGTCTGTTACAATAAAATAACAATGTTACAATGTATGTTACAATAAAATAACAATGTTACAATGTCTGTTACAATAAAGTAACAATGTTGAAATATGTTGATGGTTGTTGTTTTTGCTCTCAGTATTCATATCGGTGTTGTAGAAGGGTTTTTGATATGTAAAATAGTCACACTAGAATGTGATGGGGCATTCTAGTAGCAATGCTGGGGACTGCCAGTGACAGAGGTTTAAATTTGTTAATTCAGTATACATAAACATTATCCCACCGGTCACAATTGTGACCGACCATAAAATACACTTTTTCACCTACTTTTCCATGAATATTCAAAATAATTCTGATTGATTATTTCAAAGGCTTAATAATGACACAAGATTTCGATATTTTTATGTCTGGAAAAAATGTGGTATTAAATGGGGTAATGACATATACAGTTGAAGTCGGAAGTTTACATACACGTTAGCCAAATACATTTAAACTCAGTTTCACAATTCCTGACATTTAATCCAAGTAAAAATTCCCTGTCTTAGGTCAGTTAGGATCACCACTTTATTTTAAGAATGTGAAATGTCAGAATAATAGTAGAGAGAATTATTTATTTCTGCTTTTATTTCTTTCATCACATTCCCAGTGGGTCAGAAGTTTACATACACTCAATTAGTATATGGTAGCATTGCCATTAAATTGTTTAACTTTGGTCAAACATTTTGGGTAGCCTTCCACAAGCTTCCCACAATAAGTTGGGTGAATTTTGGCCCATTCCTCCTGACAGAGCTGGTGTAACTGAATCAGGTTTGTAGGCCTCCTTGCTCGCACACGCTTTTTCAGTTCTGCCCACACATTTTCTATAGGATTGAGGTCAGGGCTTTGCGATGGTCACTCCAATACCTTGACTTTGTTGTCCTTAAGCCATTTTGCCACAACTTTGGAAGTATGCTTGGGGTCATTGTCCATTTGGAAGACCCATTTGCGACCGAGCTTTAACTTCCTGACTGATGTCTTGAGACGTTGCTTCAATATATCCACATAATTTTCCTGCCTTATGATGCCATCTATTTTGTGAATTGCACCAGTACCTCCTGCAGCAAAGCACCCCCACAACATGATGCTGCCACCCCCGTGCTTCACGGTTGGGATGGTGTTCTTCGGCTTGCAAGCATCCCCCTTTTTCCTCCAAGCATAACGATGGTCATTATGGCCAAACAGTTCTATTTTTGTTTCATCAGACCAGAGGACATTTCTCCAAAAAGTACGATCTTTGTCCCCATGTGCAGTTGCAAACCGTAGTCTGGCTTTTTTATGGTGGTTTTGGAGCAGTGGCTTCTTCCTTGCTGAGCGGCCTTTCAGGTTATGTCGATATAGAACTCATTTTACTGTGGATATAGATACTTTTGTACCTGTTTCCTCCAGCATCTTCACAAGGTCCTTTGCTGTTGTTCTGGGATTTATTTGCACTATTCGCACCAAAGTACGTTCATCTCTGGTAGACAGAAAGCATCTCTTTCCTGAGCGGTATGACGGCTGCGTGGTCCCATGGTGTTTATACTTGCGTACTATTGTTTGTACAAATGAATGTGGTACCTTCAGGCGTTTGGAAATTGCTCCCAAGGATGAACCAGACTTGTGGAGGTCTACCATTTTTTTTCTGAGGTCTTGGCTGATCTGTCATGCACAAAGTAGATGTCCTAACCGACTTGCCAAAACTATAGTTTGTTAACAAGAAATTTGTGGAGTGGTTGAAAAAAATGTTTTAATGACTCCAACCTAAGTGTATGTTAACTTCCTACTTCAACTGTACATGTTTAAATTAGAACTAGGCATAACATAGTTAATGAGCTATACATGTTTGAATTAGGACTGGACATAACATAGTTAATGAGCTATACATGTTTGAATTAGGACTGGGCATAACATAGTTAATGAGATATACATGTTTGAATTAGGATTAGGGATAACATAGTTAATGAGCTATACATGTTTGAATTAGGACTGGACATAACATAGTTAATGAGATATACATGTTTGAATTAGAACTAGGCATAACATAGTTAATGAGATATACATGTTTGAATTAGGATTAGGGATAACATAGTTAATGAGCTATACATGTTTGAATTAGGACTGGACATAACATAGTTAATGAGATATACATGTTTGAATTAGGACTGGACATAACATAGTTAATGAGATATACATGTTTGAATTAGGACTGGGCATAACATAGTTAATGAGATATACATGTTTGAATTAGGACTGGGCATAACATAGTTAATGAGCTATACATGTTTGAATTAGGACTGGGCATAACATAGTTAATGAGCTATACATGTTTGAATTAGGACTGGGCATAACATAGTTAATGAGCTATACATGTTTGAATTAGGACTGGTCATAACATAGTTAATGAGCTATACATGTTTGAATTAGGACTGGACATAACATAGTTAATGAGATATACATGTTTGAATTAGGACTGGGCATAACATAGTTAATGAGATATACATGTTTGAATTAGGACTGGGCATAACATAGTTAATAAAATATACATGTTTGAATTAGGACTGGGCATAACATAGTTAATAAAATATACATATTAGGATTAGGGATAACATAGTTAATAAGATATACATGTTTGAATTAGGACTGGGCATAACATAGTTAATAAAATATACATATTAGGATTAGGGATAACATAGTTAATAAGATATACATGTTTGAATTAGGACTGGGCATAACATAGGTAATAAAATATACATATTAGGATTAGGGATAACATAGTTAATAAGATATACATGTTTGAATTAGGACTAGGGATAACATAGTTAATAAGATATACATAGAATAGAATAAAATGTATTGTCCATCCAGGATGGACATTTTTTCTTTGGAATCACCTTCCATTAAAAGGATCACATACACATTCTCACATCAGACACATTTAAACCAGTCAGTCCATCATGTTGCATCCACTAACAACATAGAGGACATGAATACATTCACTCCCAACCGATCACTGTCCCAACTGCACTAGATAGATATGTACATATACAGATACAATTTACTTTGCATTTCGTAGTCCAACAGCACAAGGAACAAATGAATGTTTGAACACATTATTCTTGGCCATGGGCGTTCTGAAGTCTCTCAAGCGGAGGGTGTAGAGGGTGAGATAGTCGCCAACGACAGCCAGTGTGTTCTTTTTGTTTGTCTTGTGGAACAGACTGCTCAAATGTGCCTGTGGTCGACCAATTACTTTGCTGGCTGTGTTTACTATTCTTGTCAGTTTGGTTTTGCTCCTCGCGCTCAGATTACCATACCAGACTGTCATATTGAACGCGGGGATGCTCTCCACCAAGCTGCTGTTCACCCTCTCCAGAACATCCTGGCTGACCACAAACCCCTTCAATTTCCTAATTAAAAACAGGTACTGGCTTGCTTTTAAAAAAATACAGTCTGAATTCTCTGTAAAACTCAGGTTGTTAGCAATTTGTGTCCCTAAGTATCTGAAACACTCAACCACCTCCACTGGTTGGTCGTTCAGAGAGAGTGGTTGGGACACTGGTAAGTTGTTTCAATTGGCGATCAGATCCTTTGTCTTTTCCACATTGATGTGGAGGGCACTTGACCGGCACCATTCTTGAAGGTTATTGGTCTGTTTAAAATAGCTGTCCACATCTGATGTAGCATCTTTTATAAAGAGTCCTACCAGAGCCATGTCATCCGCGTACTTGAAAAGGCTCACATTGTTTCCTAAGTCAGCTGTGATACCTCCATTGTGATACCTCACTTCGTTATCATTTGTCTTATTCATGTTAATTGTGGTTTCAAATCATTCCTTGGATCTCATTAGTGATCTTCATCTCATTACTCCAACCTAAGTATATGTAAACTTCTGACTTCAACTGTAAATAGTAAAGTAAATTTCAGATACCCCAAAAACTACTTAAATAGTACTTTAAAGTATTTTTACTTAAGTTCTTTACACCACTGCTTCTTATGGTCGACACCTTCCAGGAGTTTGGCACTGTCCAGGTGCTCAGCAGGAGGAGAACAGTCGTGTGAAGACTCCCTTGAGCTGGTCGGCGCAGAACTTCAGTACTTTCTCTTGTAGTCCGTCTGGGCCTGGTGCTTTGTGTGGCTTAACATTTGACAAGCATGAGGCCACCTCGTTCTCTGTTATCTGGACAGGAGAGGATTTGGGGATGCTCTCACATATTTGTTTACATTCGTCTTTAAAATCGACAGTGTCAAATCTTCCATAACAACAGTTTGGGTCGTTTACAATTAGGACTAGGGATAACAAAAGATATACTGTACAGGTTTGTAATTTGTAACAAACAATTAGTCAGTTTGTTTGAAAACAAATGGAGGCACGCAGTAGGCCCAGACCACAGAGATTGATATAGGACCCAAACGCTTGTTGTAGTATGGGCAGCGCCATTGAGGACTTTCACCATGTTGAAGTAGTCAACTGGGTGGGACTTCCTATGGGTCGAGGAAGAATCACATAATTCCACCCAGTTCACCAGGAAGGATCAGCAAATAAATTATACTTGTGAGGAAACAATCCATAACTGTAGATGGCAGTGAATCTGTAGATGGCAGTAAATCGCTAACCTTGGCTTTATAACTGTTCAAACAACACACTCTAGGTGGCAGTGTGCACCCTTTCAGTTTGTTTGCCAACTCATAGAGGTACTAGAAGAAGAAAATTGACTACTTCAAAAGGGAGGGGCCTCAATGGCGCTGCCCATGCTCTCACAGACGCCATAATGGGACAGATACAATGAGGCGATGTCTATCTAAATGTATGGCCTAGGGCCCTTATGATGTCATATTCATAATCTCCAGCACCACTCCAACATCAACATATGTGACAATGGCGCGTTTCTATTGTTTGTACTAATCAATATATGTTTCCAATGATATCACCAACCAATTAGTAGGCAATTAGTAGGCCATGCCTTCTCACAACTGGTCAAAATTACATGATGCACACCAATGATGTCATTGGAAACACTTATCTTCCTCTATCTTGTTTACTCAAATCATAGAAACACGTCATTTTAACATATGTTGATGTTGGGGTGGTGCTGGAGATGAATATGATGTTGAAAAATGTTGTAGTATCCCTTTAAAAACATGCCACTTCCATACAGCCATGAGCAGAAGTGATTTTCTTTTGTAGCAGGTGAGGAGAATTAGGTTAAGGTTAGGAAAAGGGTTAGGGTTAGCAAAGATGTTTTCCTAATCTGCTACGAAAAGTAACTTCCGGTTTATTCTATTACAGACACTTTCATGCATCCTTTTAAATTATATTATGGGAGATAAACATGTTTTTTAAATGTCCCCACTACAACAAAACAATACTTAAATACATGTCATTTTGTTCTTGAACCATTTAATTGAAATACTGTAGAATTCCATTAATTCTTATCGAGGACTGCTTATCGAGTTCCAATATGGCTGGTTGTTTCAAAGCCTCTCATTGGCTAATATATAGCAGCAGCAATTCAGGGGTTATACAGTATACATCATTGGACTGAATGTACCGACTCTGCATGTGTTTCTCTCTTGCTCATTAAGAAACATTTGATTTCAGTCTTGGGGGTGTGGTTTGATGTGGCAGTTATTGATTTGTGTCCCCCATGAGACACCATAGGAACAAAGCCAATGTCACTTCCTCAAAGTAGTCAGAATGAATTTAAGATAACTCAAGAAATGTGTAATTACTTTTGAAGTTTTAGCTGAGGAGCTGAGGAGGATTTAGTTGTATATGTTCAGTAGCTAAGGTGTTTGGTGCACTATTTCTCAAGTAAAAAAATGTGTGGTGTGTTGTCTTGTGTAGTAAAAAGTCTGATCCGCTGCGGTGCTGGGCGGGTCTATCTCACTGTCTGTGTGTTCTGGGTAAGATTGGATAGAGTGCAGATGTGCATCCTATGCTAGTGATCAAGTAAGCATTGTCGAAATCAAAAACCTAACCCTCAAGTCATGACGAACTCACTTACACAACTCAGTTTTGAACGAGACTGACTTTATAACTAAAATTATACTATTTACACTTTTTTTTTGGACACTAGAATAAATGTTTCTGACTAATATCGATGCCACTTTTCTATCAGAGAAGTTGTATATTGCCTTCAGTTGCGCGATAATTCAGATTGATAAAAGTCTGAGATCACTCCTGCTAAATTACAGTTAATCATTCCGGTCATATCCTCCATGCTGGTAAGAGGACACTAAAATGTCAGCTCTCTTCTTTTACATTATCTCCTCGAGAAATTCTATTAACTTACACCTTTCACATGAGTAATTATGCTCATTAAATCAAATTGCATTCGTTTTTATTCTTATTGTAAGCCTCGACTTGGCACGTACGGCGAAATGGAGAAAAGTAATTAAACATGATGAGAGTGACTGAATGTGGATGTCTGCTGCATGTCAATGGAAATTTACAACATTATTGATGTAAGTTAGTTACTTTTTAAACTTTACAGTCTGTGAAAGAAGCAGGTGGACATTTTAAAGTAACAGTTGGACATTTAAAGTAACAGTTGGACATTTAAAGTAACAGTTGAACATTTAAAGTAACAGTTGAACATTTAAAGTAACAGTTGAACATTTAAAGTAACAGTTGGACATTTAAAGTAACAGTTGGACATTTAAAGTAACAGTTGAACATTTAAAGTAACAGTTGAACATTTAAAGTAACAGTTGCATGGCAAAGTCCCAATTATCTCTTCTTACTCCAAAAGCTGCACTTGTTATCTACCCTTTGCTGGCTTGAAAGGAAATGACTGGTGGTATATGAAATATGGTGGGAACTCATGCTCACCCATGTCTCCGCTAATCTAATGCTTTTAGATTTGTTGGGAAGTAGTGAACAAGTGCACACTTGTGAGGAAGGAGAGATGATTGAGACGGAGCCCTTCACTGCTGGGTTACAGAACAGCTGTGGTATCTGTTTATTTATTTTACTGAAAAGGAATACAATTATCCAATTACATTTTACTTTACTATACCGTTTATGTTTTAGCACCTTTTTTCTGAGAGTGTCGACCAACTAGAACCTAAAATGGTTGTTCGTCTCTCCCCATAGGAGAAACCTTTGAAGAACCCTTTTTGGTTCCAGGTAGAACCCTTCTCGATTTCATGTAAAACCCTTTTCACGTAGGGTTCTACATGGGACACAAAAGAGTTCTACCTGGAACCAAAAAGGGTTCTCCTATCGAGACAGCCAAATAACCATTTTGGAACCCTCTTTTCTAAGAGTATAGACCTGAATGGAATTGGTAAATAAGCAGTCAAAATGGAGAGGACAAGTGAAATAGACTTGAAATTGGAGAAGGCATGTGATGGCCCTCTTGAATAATGCAGAGCCCACTTTCCGTCATACATTTCATATTTGATGAGCTTGTTGAAGTTGGACACTGCTGCATAGCTGCATCCCAGCAGGAAAGTTCCAGGAAAATAAGACGTTGTTTATTGTCATAGGATTTCTAACCCAGACAAAACATGTACAGTTCATTGAGGTGAATGTAACTGCTAACTGTCAAATCAAATATTAACCCTTTTGGAGACCTTTTAATTCAGAATCAGGTTCAATGAGAGTTAAGAGTGAGTTATACAATCAGTGATTCACAACAAGCTCTGCCTAAAGTAGTTCCAATCTTTTAGCAGTTGTATCAGTTTATTGACAGGGTTTTTCCACCTGTGTTATTATTAGTGTCTTGTCCAAGCTGCGTAATGCTACAGAAACAGGAGACAGGCTCCTGCCCTGCGGTCCATTCCGGCTCAGACAAGGCTTACGTACCGTTAGTTCTTGGGAAGACAGATGAACAGCACAGAGACACATGTTGTTTTTAATGTCAGTCACGCAGAGCTTTGCTCTTTGCATCATCTTACCTAACTGACAGCCATCTTGAACATCATTCCAACAGTTTCTATAGAGATCAGCCACCTCCAGTGCTCCGTGGGAAAACGATCACGATGGAGAGATACACGATCTGATAATGACTTCTGACACATTAAACTAAATGAATGTCGGTTGCTAGCTACACTAGGGGTCAAATGCTAGATGAGGTTACAACGTTAGAGCACTGATTTGATTCAAAGATGTAAGTGATAGACAGACATTTTCCCACAGACATTTTCGGCTTTGAAAATTCAACTGTGTTAGATTTAAATTGTCACCCTGAAGAAGGCACAGTGACGCCGAAACGTTGGTGATTTATCCACTACAGTGCCTTGCAAAAGTATTCACCTCGCTTGGCGTTTTTCCTATTTTGTTGCATTACAACCTGTAATTTAAATGGATTTTTATTTGGATTTCATGTAATGGACATACACAAAATAGTCCAAATTGGTGAAGTGAAATGTAAAAAATGACTTGTTTCAAAAAATTCTAATATATAAAAAACAGAAAAGTGGTGCGTGCATATGTATTCACCCCCTTTGCTATGAAGCCCCTAAATAAGAGCTGGTGCAACCAGTTACCTTCAGAAGTCACATAATTAGTTAAATAAAGTCCACCTGTGTGCAATCTAAGTGGCACATGATCTGTCACATGTTCTCAGTATATATACACCTGTTCTTAAAGGCCCCAGAGTCTGCAACACCACTAAGCAAGAGGCACCACCAAGCAAGCGACACCATGAAGACCAAGGAGAGCTCCAAACAGGTCAGGGACAAAGTTGTGGAGAAGTAGAGATCAGGGTTGGGTTATAAAAAAATATCCTAAACTTTGAACATCCCACGAAGCACCATTAAATCCATTATAAAAAAATGGAAAGAATATGGCGACACAACAAACCTGCCAAGAGAGGGCCGCCCACCAAAACTCACGGACCAGGCAAGGAGTACATTAATCAGAGGCAACAAAGAGACCAAAGATAACACTGAAGGAGCTGCAAAGCTCCAAAGCGCGAGAGATTGGAGTATCTGTCCATAGGACCACTTTAAGCCGTACACTCCACAGAGCTGGGCTTTACGGAAGAGTGGCCAGAAAAAAAGCCATTGCTTAAAGAAAAAAATAAGCAAACACATTTGGTGTTCACCAAAAGGCATGGGAGACTCCCCAAACATATGGAAGAAGGTACTCTGTCAGATGAGACTAAAACTGAGCTTTTTGGCCATCAAGGAAAACGCTATGTCTGGCACAAACCCAACACCTCTCGTCACCCCGAGACACAATCCCCAAAGTGAAGCATGGTGGTGGCAGCATCGTGCTTTGGGGATTTTTTTAATCGGCAGGGACTGGGAAACTTAAGAATTGAAGGAATCATGGAAGGCGCTAAATACAGGGAAATTCTTGAGGGAAACCTGTTTAGGCATGTTGTGTAAATCAAATGATACAACCTGGAATTAAACCTGGGTTTGTAAGGCAACAAAATAGGAAAAATCCCAAGGGGGTGAATACTTTCGAGGCACTGTAGATTTTTATAGTTTATTCACTATTAGTCAGCACCTCTACATAAAATTATTTTCTCTGGGTGTGCGCCAGCTCATGTTTTTCATTAGATTTAAATTGTTCTCCATGATAAGTCACGATTTCATTCTTAACAGGTGTCCATTACAGAAAAGTGAATGAAACCCAAAGAGTGGATTGCCCTCTGTCCTGGACTAAACCATAGACTGATATAAGGTAAAGAAACAAACATATCATGTGTGAATTGAATGAACTATCCCTTTAACATAGAGGTATTCATAAAGTTATAAATATCCCTTCCTGTGTACATTTTAGGACATCCCTCAGCCCTGACAGGACAATGTCAACCCTGGTTGTTCATTGTGACTCCTTGAGGACGAACATCAACCTATCAGGATTCTCCTCAAGTAAAGACCATTGTTCCAAAGGAGACATTAGGTTCAGGAATAAGGAATTGATGAACCACTGTACTGCAGAAACCTGTCACACACACACACACATTGAATTTAATGTCGTGTTCTACTTCATTGATTAAGCACACTGACGGCATTCTTCATTTGAAGTTGGCTGCATCGAAACAGACAACAGAGACAGTGGACTCTAAGCTAACAAAACATCTCTGGCATCGGTTTTCTTCTTTACTTTATCTTTGTTTCTATGTATTGAGCTTTTATTCAATAAATGTCCGTATGGGCACTCTCCCCCAACAGTAAAATGAATTGATCTTGTTTAGGATTTTTGAGGTTAGGCTATCCCATTACCTTTTTCTCTTTGCACAATGGCAGGCAGCAGTGACCTCAACATAACTCATGTCTGCATTTGCATTGCTGAGACAAAGTATGCTTTTTACCAAATCATTTTATCACTAAAACCATTTGTTTTGTCGCATGCAGGGCCCAGGGCAATACGGGTTGAGCTTCCATGTGAGTGACTAAACAACATTTTACTGGGTATATAAGCAGACTGTATGATATTTTTAGAATACAGGATTTAATACATCATCTATAGATACAGATGTTCCTATGCATTTCATATCCAGTTAAAAGGCAGGTGTTGAACATCAGCCTCAAGGCAATAATAACCTGAAAGGCACAATGAGAGCTCATATAGGCACAGTGTACGGTACACCAATGCTTAAATGCAGGTGGACCACCACACAATGCAGCCATGCTAATGTGTTTGCTTAGAAAACACCTATTTTCAGGCCTCTTTGAAGTATAAAACTAATCATACACAGTGATGTCCCAGATCCATGCCTACTGATTGGATGATGTCCCAGATCCATGCCTACTGATTGGATGATGTCCCAGATCCATGCCTACTGATTGGATGATGTCCCTGATCCATGCCTACTGATTGGATGATGTCCCAGATCCATGCCTACTGATTGAATGATGTCCCAGATCCATGCCTACTGATTGGATGATGTCCCAGATCCATGCCTACTGATTGGATGATGTCCCTGATCCATGCCTACTGATTGGATGATGTCCCAGATCCATGCCTACTGATTGGATGATGTCCCAGATCCATGCCTACTGATTGGATGATGTCCCAGCTCCATGCCTACTGATTGGATGATGTCCCAGATCCATGCCTACTGATTGGATGATGTCCCAGATCCATGCCTACTGATTGGATGATGTTCCAGATCCATGCCTACTGATTGGATGATGTCCCAGATCCATGCCTACTGATTGGATGATGTCCCAGATCCATGCCTACTGATTGGATGATGTCCCAGATCCATTTCTACTGATTGGATGATGTCCCAGATCCATGCCTACTGATTGGATGATGTCCCCGATCCATGCCTACTGATTGGATGATGTCCCAGATCCATGCCTACTGATTGTTTTAAAGACATGTCAGGCATCAGAGTCCCTAGATAAAATGGATTAGTGTTTGTTTAATTCAACATGAAGCAGCAATAATCCAACACACATACACACAGAAACTGAAAGTAAGGAATTAACAAATCAGCTAGAACAGAATAGTTTAGAATATCATAGAACACAATAGAAAATAATAGAATAGAACAGAACAGAACAAAATAGAACAGAACAGAACAGAATAGAACAAAATAGAATTGAAGAGAACCAAATAGAACAGAACAGAATAGAATTAAATAGAACCGAATGGAACAGAACAGAACAGAATAGGACACAATAGAATAGAACAGCATAGAACAGACTAGAATAATATAAATACTTCATAAATGGCGGCTGGTAAGAAGGGAGGTACCAAGGAAGGTAAGGGAGGTAGCTAGTGTTTACTTCAATGGCATGACTTATTTGTGTGGAGGTGGAGTTCTTTATCTGTTGCCGAAGTTCGTGAAACTATTTTTACTCTAACCATGTATTACTGTTTAAACATACATACTACATGACCAAAAGTATGTGGACAGCTGCTCGTCAAACATCTCATTCCAAAATCATAGGCATTAATATGGAGTTGGTTCCCCCTTTGTTGTTATAACAGCCTCCACTCTTCTGGGAAGGCTTTCCACTAGCTGTTGGAACATTACTGCGGGGACTTGCTTCCATTCAGCCACAGGAACATTAGTGAGGTCAGGCACTGATGTTGGGTGATTTGGCCTGGCTCGCAGTCGGCGTTCCAATTCATCTCAAATGTGTTCGATAGGGTTGAGGTCAGGGCTCTCTGCAGGCCAGTCAAGTTCTTCCACACCGATCTCAAAAAAACATTTCTGTATGGACCTCGCTTTGCTGAAACAGGAAAGGGACTTTACTAAACTGTTGCCACAAAGTTAGAAGCACAGAATTGTCTAGAATGTCATTGTATGCTGAACCGTTAAGCTTTCACTTCACTGGAACTAAGGGGTCTAGCCCGAACCATGAAAAACAGCCCCAGACCATTATTCCTCCTCCACCAAACCTTACAGTTGGCACTACGCATTGGGGTAGGTAGCGTTCTCCTGGCATCTGCCAAACCCAGATTTGTCCGTCGGACTGCTAGATGGTGAAGAGTGATTCATCACTCCAGAGAACACATTTCCACTGCTCCAGAGTCCAATGGCGGAGCGCTTTACATCACTCCATCCAACGCTTGGCATTGCACATTTATGATCTTAGGCTTGTGTGTGCCATGGAAACCCATTTCATGAAGCTCCCAATGAACAGCTTCCAGAGGCAGTTTCGATCTTGGTAATGAGTGTTGCAACCGAGGACGGACGATTTTTATGCACTACGTGTTTCAGCACTTGGCGGTCCCGTTCTGTGAGCTTGTGTGGCCTACCACTTCGCGGCTGAGCCGTTGTTGCTCCTAGACGTTTCCACTTCACAATAACAGCACTTAGAGTTGACTGGGGCAAATTTTACGAACTGGCTTTCTGGAAAGGTTGCATCCTATGACAGTGCCATGTTGAAAGTCACTGAGCTCTTCAGTAAGGCCATTATACTGCCAATGTTTGTCTATGGAGATTGCATGGCTATGTTCTTCATTTAATACATCTGTCAGCAACGGGTGTGGCTGAAATAGCCAAATCCACTAATTTGATGGCATGTCCACATACTTTTGTATATATAGTGTATATGAATATCTCTTTGAATATTTAATCTCTTCTTTACCAATAGCTATGGTGGAGACTGGAGAGAAGGAATAAATACCAGTTTAGATTTAACAATGTAGTTTTCAGGAATTCCATGTCGTTTTTCCATCATATATTTATCATGCAATTAGCATAATCTCTGTACTCACACGTTATGTCTTTTACAGAATGTGTTGAAGTTGTATGGGGTCAATGGGGCGACTGCAGATGAAAAGGTATCACAGGCTTTTCTTCATTCTTAGATCAGTTGTGAATAAACCATGAAGTTACAATAAGGCTAGATGTCCATTATCACTGTGATGCTGCTGGCCCTCCACTTCAACTCCACTTCACCTTGGGCTTTGCTTCTATTAGGCTGACAATATCTCAGAATAAAGATAGGCCTACTTATTATTTTAAAACTATACTGGGCAAAAATATAAACACAACATGTAAAGTGTTGTTCCCATGTTTCATGAGCTGAAATAAAAGATCCCAGAAATGTTCCATACGCAAAAAAAGCTTATTTCTCTCAAATTTTGGGCACACATTTGTTT
Source organism: Salvelinus namaycush (assembly GCF_016432855.1). NCBI lineage: Eukaryota > Metazoa > Chordata > Actinopteri > Salmoniformes > Salmonidae > Salvelinus > Salvelinus namaycush. The sequence continues at coordinate 60,651 of NW_024057738.1, read as the reverse complement.
ATATTCTGGCTAGTGAGCATTTCTCCTTTTCCAAGATAACCTATCCAACTGACATGTGTGGCATATCAAGGAGCTGATTAAACAGCATGATCATTACACAGGTGCACCTTGTGCTGGAGACAAAAAATGGCCACTCAAAAATGTACAATTTGGTCACACAACACAATGCCACAGACATCTCAAGTTTTGAGGGAGTGTGCAATTGGCGTGCTGACTTCAGGAATGTCCACCAGAGCTGTTGCCAGATAAGTGAATGTTAATTTCTCTACCATGGGCCGCCTCCAACGTCGTTTTAGAGAATTTGGCAGTTCGTCCAACTGGCCTCACAACCGCAGATCACGTGTAACGACACCAGCACAGAACTTCAACATCTGGCTTCTTCACTTCCAGGATCGTCTGAGACCAGCCACCCGGACAGCGGATGAAACTGAGGAGTATTTCTGTCTGTAATAAAGGCTTTTTGTGGGGAAAAACTCATTCTGATTGGCTGGGCCTGGCTCCCCAGTGGGTGGACCTGGCTCCCTAGTGGGTGGGCCTATGTCCTCCCAGGCCCACCCATGGCTGCGCCCCAGCCCAGTTATGTGAAATCCATAGATTAGGCCCTAATATTTTTTTCTTCAATTGAATGATTTCCTTATATGAACTGTAACTCAGTAAAATCGTTGGTATTGTTGTATGTTACGTTTATATTTGTGTTCAGTATATATTAAAGATATATCTTAAATAACTATTCCTTATGCTCCTTGTGAAAAGATTTTGAAAGAACTCATCTCAAGCACTATAGGGTTCATTCTAACTTGGTGTAAAACTCTACATGAGCCCGTCAGCTCCATAGGGTTCATTCTAACTTGGTGTAAAACTCTACATGAGCCTGTCAGCTCCATAGGGTTCATTCTAACTTGGTGTAAAACTCTACATGAGCCTGTCAGCTCCATAGGGTTCATTCTAACTTGGTGTAAAACTACATGAGCCCGTCAGCACCATAGGGTTCATTCTAACTTGGTGTAAAACTACATGAGCCTGTCAGCTCCATAGGGTTCATTCTAACTTGGTGTAAAACTCTACATGAGCCTGTCAGCTCCATAGGGTTCATTCTAACTTGGTGTAAAACTCTACATGAGCCTGTCAGCTCCATAGGGTTCATTCTAACTTGGTGTAAAACTCTACATGAGCCCGTCAGCACCATAGGGTTCATTCTAACTTGGTGTAAAACTCTACATGAGCCCGTCAGCTCCATAGGGTTGATTCTAACTTAGTGTAAAACTCTACATGAGCCTATCAGCTCCATAGGGTTCATTCTAACTTAGTGTAAAACTCTACATGAGCCCGTCAGCACCATAGGGTTCATTCTAACTTAGTGTAAAACTCTACATGAGCCTGTCAGCTCCATAGGGTTCATTCTAACTTGGTGTAAAACTCTACATGAGCCTGTCAGCACCATAGGGTTCATTCTAACTTGGTGTAAAACTCTACATGAGCCTGTCAGCTCCATAGGGTTCATTCTAACTTGGTGTAAAACTCTACATGAGCCTGTCAGCTCCATAGGGTTCATTCTAACTTGGTGTAAAACTACATGAGCCCGTCAGCACCATAGGGTTCATTCTAACTTGGTGTAAAACTACATGAGCCCGTCAGCTCCATAGGGTTCATTCTAACTTGGTGTAAAACTCTACATGAGCCTGTCAGCACCATAGGGTTCATTCTAACTTGGTGTAAAACTACATGAGCCTGTCAGCTCCATAGGGTTCATTCTAACTTGGTGTAAAACTACATGAGCCCGTCAGCACCATAGGGTTCATTCTAACTTGGTGTAAAACTACATGAGCCCGTCAGCACCATAGGGTTCATTCTAACTTGGTGTAAAACTACATGAGCCCGTCAGCATCATAGGGTTCATTCTAACTTGGTGTAAAACTACATGAGCCCGTCAGCACCATAGGGTTCATTCTAACTTGGTGTAAAACTCTACATGAGCCTGTCAGCTCCATAGGGTTCATTCTAACTTGGTGTAAAACTACATGAGCCCGTCAGCACCATAGGGTTCATTCTAACTTGGTGTAAAACTCTACATGAGCCTGTCAGCTCCATAGGGTTCATTCTAACTTGGTGTAAAACTACATGAGCCTGTCAGCTCCATAGGGTTCATTCTAACTTGGTGTAAAACTCTACATGAGCCCGTCAGCACCATAGGGTTCATTCTAACTTGGTGTAAAACTACATGAGTCTGTCAGCTCCATAGGGTTCATTCTAACTTGGTGTAAAACTCTACATGAGCCTGTCAGCTCCATAGGGTTCATTCTAACTTGGTGTAAAACTACATGAGCCTGTCAGCTCCATAGGGTTCATTCTAACTTGGTGTAAAACTACATGAGCCCGTCAGCTCCATAGGGTTCATTCTAACTTGGTGTAAAACTCTACATGAGCCTGTCAGCTCCATAGGGTTCATTCTAACTTGGTGTAAAACTCTACATGAGCCCGTCAGCTCCATAGGGTTCATTCTAACTTGGTGTAAAACTACATGAGCCCGTCAGCTCCATAGGGTTCATTCTAACTTGGTGTAAAACTACATGAGCCCGTCAGCTCCATAGGGTTCATTCTAACTTGGTGTAAAACTCTACATGAGTCTGTCAGCTCCATAGGGTTCATTCTAACTTGGTGTAAAACTACATGAGCTCGTCAGCTCCATAGGGTTCATTCTAACTTGGTGTAAAACTACATGAGCCCGTCAGCTCCATAGGGTTCATTCTAACTTGGTGTAAAACTACATGAGCCCGTCAGCTCCATAGGGTTCATTCTAACTTGGTGTAAAACTACATGAGCCCGTCAGCACCATAGGGTTCATTCTAACTTGGTGTAAAACTACATGAGCCCGTCAGCTCCATAGGGTTCATTCTAACTTGGTGTAAAACTACATGAGCCCGTCAGCACCATAGGGTTCATTCTAACTTGGTGTAAAACTACATGAGCCCGTCAGCTCCATAGGGTTCATTCTAACTTGGTGTAAAACTACATGAGCCCGTCAGCTCCATAGGGTTCATTCTAACTTGGTGTAAAACTACATGAGCCCGTCAGCTCCATAGGGTTCATTCTAACTTGGTGTAAAACTACATGAGCCCGTCAGCTCCATAGGGTTCATTCTAACTTGGTGTAAAACTACATGAGCCCGTCAGCACCATAGGGTTCATTCTAACTTGGTGTAAAACTACATGAGCCCGTCAGCACCATAGGGTTCATTCTAACTTGGTGTAAAACTACATGAGCCCGTCAGCTCCATAGGGTTCATTCTAACTTGGTGTAAAACTCTACATGAGCCCGTCAGCACCATAGGGTTCATTCTAACTTGGTGTAAAACTACATGAGCCCGTCAGCTCCATAGGGTTCATTCTAACTTGGTGTAAAACTCTACATGAGCCCGTCAGCACCATAGGGTTCATTCTAACTTGGTGTAAAACTACATGAGCCCGTCAGCACCATAGGGTTCATTCTAACTTGGTGTAAAACTACATGAGCCCGTCAGCACCATAGGGTTCATTCTAACTTGGTGTAAAACTACATGAGCCCGTCAGCTCCATAGGGTTCATTCTAACTTGGTGTAAAACTACATGAGCCCGTCAGCACCATAGGGTTCATTCTAACTTGGTGTAAAACTACATGAGCCCGTCAGCTCCATAGGGTTCATTCTAACTTGGTGTAAAACTACATGAGCCCGTCAGCACCATAGGGTTCATTCTAACTTGGTGTAAAACTCTACATGAGCCCGTCAGCACCATAGGGTTCATTCTAACTTGGTGTAAAACTACATGAGCCCGTCAGCTCCATAGGGTTCATTCTAACTTGGTGTAAAACTAGATGAGCCCGTCAGCACCATAGGGTGCATTCTAACTTGGTGTAAAACTACATGAGCCTGTCAGCACCATAGGGTGCATTCTAACTTGGTGTAAAACTACATGAGCCCGTCAGCTCCATAGGGTTCATTCTAACTTGGTGTAAAACTCTACATGAGCCTGTCAGCTCCATAGGGTTCATTCTAACTTGGTGTAAAACTCTACATGAGCCCGTCAGCACCATAGGGTTCATTCTAACTTGGTGTGAAACTACATGAGCCCGTCAGCACCATAGGGTTCATTCTAACTTGGTGTAAAACTACATGAGCCTGTCAGCTCCATAGGGTTCATTCTAACTTGGTGTAAAACTCTACATGAGCCCGTCAGCACCATAGGGTTCATTCTAACTTGGTGTAAAACTCTACATGAGCCCGTCAGCTCCATAGGGTTCATTCTAACTTGGTGTAAAACTCTACATGAGCCTGTCAGCACCATAGGGTTCATTCTAACTTGGTGTAAAACTCTACATGAGCCCGTCAGCTCCATAGGGTTCATTCTAACTTGGTGTAAAACTCTACATGAGCCCGTCAGCACCATAGGGTTCATTCTAACTTGGTGTAAAACTCTACATGAGTCTGTCAGCTCCATAGGGTTCATTCTAACTTGGTGTAAAACTCTACATGAGTCTGTCAGCTCCATAGGGTTCATTCTAACTTGGTGTAAAACTACATGAGCCTGTCAGCTCCATAGGGTTCATTCTAACTTGGTGTAAAACTACATGAGCCTGTCAGCTCCATAGGGTTCATTCTAACTTGGTGTAAAACTACATGAGCCCGTCAGCTCCATAGGGTTCATTCTAACTTGGTGTAAAACTACATGAGCCCGTCAGCTCCATAGGGTTCATTCTAACTTGGTGTAAAACTACATGAGCCCGTCAGCTCCATAGGGTTCATTCTAACTTGGTGTAAAACTCTACATGAGCCTGTCAGCTCCATAGGGTTCATTCTAACTTGGTGTAAAACTACATGAGCCCGTCAGCTCCATAGGGTTCATTCTAACTTGGTGTAAAACTACATGAGCCCGTCAGCTCCATAGGGTTCATTCTTCTTTTTTTTTTCTTTTTTTTATTTCACCTTTATTTAACCAGGTAGGCTAGTTGAGAACAAGTTCTCATTTGCAACTGCGACCTGGCCAAGATAAAGCATAGCAGTGTGAACAGACAACAACACAGAGTTACACATGGAGTAAACAATAAACAAGTCAATAACATGGTAGAAAAAAAAGAGAATCTATATACAATCTATATACAATGTGTGCAAAAGGCATGAGGTAGGCAATAAATCGAGTAATTACAATTTAGCAGAGATACTGGTGTGCAAAAGAGCAGAAAAGTAAATAAATAAAGCAGTATGGGGGGTGAGGTAGGTAAATTGGGTGGGTAGTTTACAGATGGACTATGTACAGCTGCAGCGATCGGTTAGCTGCTCGGATAGCAGATTTTTAAAGTTGTTGAGGGAGATAAAAGTCTCCAACTTCAGAGATTTTTGCAATTCGTTCCAGTCGCAGGCAGCAGAGAACTGGAAGGAAAGGCGTCCAAATGAGGTTTTGGCTTTAGGGATGATCAGTGAGATACACCTGCTGGAGCGCGTGCTACGGGTGGGTGTAGCCATCGTGACCAGTGAACTGAGATAAGGCGGCACTTTACCTAGCATAGCCTTGTAGATGACCTGGAGCCAGTGGGTCTGACGACGAACATGTAGCGAGGGCCAGCCGACTAGGGCATACAGGTCGCAGTGGTGGGTCGTATAAGGTGCTTTAGTAACAAAACGGATGGCACTGTGATAAACTGCATCCAGTTTGCTGAGTAGAGTATTGGAAGCTATTTTGTAGATGACATCGCCGAAGTCGAGGATCGGTAGGATAGTCAGTTTTACTAGGGTAAGTTTGGCGGCGTGAGTGAAGGAGGCTTTGTTGCGGAATAGAAAGCCGACTCTAGATTTGATTTTGGATTGGAGATGTTTGATATGAGTCTGGAAGGAGAGTTTGCAGTCTAGCCAGACACCTAGGTACTTATAGATGTCCACATATTCTAGGTCGGAACCGTCCAGGGTGGTGATGCTAGTCGGGCGTGCGGGTGCAGGCAGCGAACGGTTGAAAAGCATGCATTTGGTTTTACTAGCGTTTAAGAGCAGTTGGAGGCCACGGAAGGAGTGTTGTATGGCATTGAAGCTCGTTTGAAGGTTAGATAGCACAGTGTCCAAGGAAGGGCCAGAAGTATACAGAATGGTGTTGTCTGCGTAGAGGTGGATCAGGGAATCGCCCGCAGCAAGAGCAACATCATTGATATATACAGAGAAAAGAGTCGGCCCGAGAATTGAACCCTGTGGTACCCCCATAGAGACTGCCAGAGGACCGGACAACATGCCCTCCGATTTGACACACTGAACTCTGTCTGCAAAGTAGTTGGTGAACCAGGCAAGGCAGTCATTAGAAAAACCGAGGCTACTGAGTCTGCCGATAAGAATATGGTGATTGACAGAGTCGAAAGCCTTGGCCAGGTCGATGAAGACGGCTGCACAGTAATGTCTTTTATCGATGGCGGTTATGACATCGTTTAGTACCTTGAGCGTGGCTGAGGTGCACCCGTGACCGGCTCGGAAACCGGATTGCACAGCGGAGAAGGTACGGTGGGATTCGAGATGGTCAGTGATCTGTTTGTTGACTTGGCTTTCGAAGACCTTAGATAGGCAGGGCAGGATGGATATAGGTCTGTAACAGTTTGGGTCCAGGGTGTCTCCCCCTTTGAAGAGGGGGATGACCGCGGCAGCTTTCCAATCCTTGGGGATCTCAGATGATACGAAGGAGAGGTTGAACAGACTGGTAATAGGGGGTGCGACAATGGCGGCGGACAGTTTCAGAAATAGGGGGTCCAGATTGTCAAGCCCAGCTGATTTGTATGGGTCCAGGTTTTCCAGCTCTTTCAGAACATCTGCTATCTGGATATGGGTAAAGGAGAAGCTGGGGAGGCTTGGGCGAGTAGCAGCGGGGGGGGCGGGGCTGTTGGCCAAGGTTGGAGTCGCCAGGAGGAGGGCATGGCCAGCCATTGAGAAATGTTTGTTGAAGTTTTCGATTATCATGGACTTATCAGTGGTGACCGTGTTACCTAGCCTCAGTGAAGTGGGCAGCTGGGAGGAGGTGCTCTTGTTTTCCATGGACTTTACAGTATCCCAGAACTTTTTGGAGTTATTCTAACTTGGTGTAAAACTACATGAGCCCGTCAGCACCATAGGGTTCATTCTAACTTGGTGTAAAACTACATGAGCCCGTCAGCACCATAGGGTTCATTCTAACTTGGTGTAAAACTACATGAGCCCGTCAGCACCATAGGGTTCATTCTAACTTGGTGTAAAACTCTACATGAGCCTGTCAGCTCCATAGGGTTCATTCTAACTTGGTGTAAAACTACATGAGCCCGTCAGCACCATAGGGTTCATTCTAACTTGGTGTAAAACTACATGAGCCCGTCAGCACCATAGGGTTCATTCTAACTTGGTGTAAAACTCTACATGAGCCCGTCAGCACCATAGGGTTCATTCTAACTTGGTGTAAAACTACATGAGCCCGTCAGCACCATAGGGTTCATTCTAACTTGGTGTAAAACTACATGAGCCCGTCAGCACCATAGGGTTCATTCTAACTTGGTGTAAAACTCTACATGAGCCCGTCAGCACCATAGGGTTCATTCTAACTTGGTGTAAAACTACATGAGCCCGTCAGCACCATAAGGAGATTCTCCTCAAGGAGATTGCAAAACATTTTGTTGTGGCATTTGAGTCTGAGACTAAAATAGACCCCAACTCCTATGGAACTATTTAGCAAAGCCCAGGTACAATTCAAGGTGGTGATCAAACTCATCAAGAAAACCCATAATATTGACTATCAGGCAACATTGAGTTGGAGGTTATAGCTTGCAAAGTACTGTATTTCATCACCAGTTCATGTTCTCGATCAATACATCAGTATTTAATCCATACATTATGAACATTATTGTTGGCATAGGAAATGTTTTGCTCCCAATTCTAATTTAACACAATGTGGATAAAAGAAAACAGAAAAAATAAATAAAATAATTGAATTACTACATTCCATAATTTGAGCACCAGTTTATTTTCACAGTAAAGATGTACTGCCGACTGTATGTGATGTTCTCAGTCATACAACAATAATCTCATCACTAAATAAGCATAAATATGATTTTCTCATCCAAATTGTGTAGCGTTTCCAATGTAACGCTCCACCGGTGGCAGACTTGGGGTCCTCCATGCATTTCAGTAGCCTAATGAGAGAGTGGGAGGGTCAGTCAGTCGGTGCGACTAATAAGGACACGAGGATCTAGTAAGAGATCCCATTCTCACTTTTATTTCTTTACAAGTCTACTTTGGAATAGCAACCGACTATTTTGCCAAACATGCGTTCATAAACGTTCATGAATTAATGCGTTTTTATGCTGGAGGAAACTTTCTCACCAATTGTAAGTAGACCGGTTTGGTTTGATATTCATAATTTACAGGTTGAATAATAATGTCTGCTTGAAATCCTGCTCTGTAATGTCATGTATCGATACGAACTTATAAGTAGGGGTCCTTAGTTAGTGCGTCTAGCATTGTCGTAGTTTGGCACTTTAGTGGTTTTGCTCACAGCTTTAGTTCATGTTCTGGAACTTGTCTGGCTTTACGGGACGCCTTCAGTCACTCGAAATGATTTAGGAACATTCCGTTATGTTCGTGTAAATAGGCTATACTGTATGTAACGCTTGTGTAGCATGCAGTTTTTCCATATGCTCGCAAGAACCGTATTAAGCTGCAGTGAACGGAATGCATAATTACGCGTAATTTGGTAAGTATATCCAATGATTGAGGAGCCTTTCTCAAAATATGAATACCGCATAAATGGAATAGACTATCACGGAGTGTCTCGTCCGCTAGTTCCAAACAATCTGAGTTATAGCTGTGGCGCTTTTCAATGTCCGACAGACATTATCACTGGTTTGAATTGTGAGATTGGCACGTTTGAGGAATTTGGCATCTCTCCATCGAAGTTGTATTTTGTCAGTTGGCATCATGCGCGTGATCTCATCTCACTATGAACGTGATCTGTGTCATACTGACCCGGGACAGTTATGTTCAGGTTCAAATTCATAATTTAGACTATTTCTACATAGCCGACCCCATTCTATTTGTTTCAGTTTGGTATACTCTAGTTTGACTCTACTGTTTAGCCTATTTTCCTGGTGATATGATTGCGCCATAATAACGCAGCAACTCTTGCAGTGGACCTTTCGCACCTTGCTCTTACGCCTTCAGTTGAGGTCTGCAGCGGAACATTGGTTATTTTCAACTGTGATACGACACACATTACGTTTTCAGTACACACTTTTCGTTATGGGGTAGAAAAGGCGCATCTCATTTTACAGTTTTCTGTGTAATAGATTACTAATACTTCACAGACTTGATTAATTTAATTAATTTTAAAACAAATGTATGTAATGCATTCATATTTTACTGTAAGATGTAGGCCTACTATTTGAATAACTAACTTGTATTTTATTTTAGGTTTTGAAGAACTATTTTCTCTTGCATCAGAGAAGACATGAGTTGCTTGCTAAAATGGGCAGCTTTCCTCTGGATCGTACATACCATTCCTTGCACTGTTGGAATGGCAGTGAACGAAAGAATAGGTATGTATCTAACACAGGAGGCTGCTGAGGGGAGGACAGCTCATAATAATGGCTGGAATGGAGTGAATGGAATGGTATCAAACACATGGAAACCATGGAAACCCTGTGATTGATGAGTTAGACACCATTCCATAACAACAAAATATGTTTTATTGTCAGATACACCAGATAGGTCCAGTGAAATGTGTTGTTTTACAGGGTCAGTCATAGTAGTATGGCGCCCTTGGAGCAAATTAGGGATCAGTGCCTTGCTCAAGGGTATATCGGCATATTTTTCCCCTTGTCGGCTTGGGTATTTGAAATAGTGACTTTCAGTTACTGGCCCAACACTCTAACCGCTAGGCTACCAATGAGCCACCAACCTCCTGTGGCATGTAAGGACACTGTCACCAACACCAAGATGACTTTGATCTCACAGACACTCTCCTTAGGCTTAGTTTACAGTGGGAAGACATTTTGGGAGCTATGTGGTACACACATTTTTGGAATTTATATTTCATAGCACGCACTAGGCTAGGCTATGTGGTTGTGCTCAAGATATCGTCTGAAACAGGCAGTATGCTATTGTTTACATCCCTTGAAATACATATAGCTAAAAGATAACTGCATTACAGGTTATTGCTACCCGTTTTAGTTGACTTTTGAGTAGTACTAGCATGCCCTTCCAATAACGTTGGGCTAACATTGGTGTTGTCACAGTAGATGATCATGGCCAGATTTTGCAGACAGGAACATGGCAAGTCATTTGTTTGCAGTTTTAGTTACAGTATAGGGTCATGTTCAGTTTTAGTTACAGTATAGGGTCATGTTCAGTTTTAGTTACAGTATAGGGTCATGTTCAGTTGGCACGAAACTGAAGAAAACCGTCACAAAAAGACAAACTGGGAAGTGGTATTATTTGAACTTGTCTAATAAGAAACACCCGTTAGTGTTTTCCATTGCACGACGTTGTGAAACGTTTTGCTACACGACCCTGTAGCCGCGCCCCAGTCTCCAAGAGAAAACATGACTACATAGAAAAAGTTAGAGTTAGGCCTCTTTCACCACCTCTAATTAACAACACTTCTACATCCCTGTCTGGGCTGTGTGAGTCTGCGGCCCAAATGGCACCCTGTTCCCCATAGGGCACTGGTCAAAAGTAGTGCACTATATAAGGAATAGGGTACCATTTGGGATGCAAGGTGAATCCTAGTGAATGGGTGGATAGTGGTGGCTAACAAGACATTCTCACTGATGTGGTGAGTGACTGAAGTGCCCATCCACATGGAAAGACACTGGTCACGTCACAGGCTAACTATATTGCAGTCCTGCTGTGCACATCAACCAATGGTTATGTGCCAAATCATCAATCTCGCTGTCGGACCTCAGATCTCAAAGTTTTAGTCTTTGATGACTGAAGTGTTGAGAAGGTTTTCTGCACTTGTTTGCTGTCTGCATCTTAATTTTTACTTCAATGAATATGAACCTTGTATGGCTGATGATATGATTCCTGTTTTCTAGACAACTCTAGATGTCCTCCATTGAAAGTAGACAAGGACCGGTTTTCCTACAGTTTAAATGGTCCACAGCCAGAATTCACCGGTAAGAATTACAGTGTTATGGTGTACACCTCCCTCAATTGAAATAAATCCATCTCTCTCTCAATGGTTACATACCAAATGGCACCCTATTCCCAATATGTACACTAATTTTGAACAGGGCTCATAGGGCTCTGGTCAAAAGTAGTGCACTATATTGGGAATATGGTGCCATTTAGGACGCACTCACTCTGTTTGGCTCTGATCCAGGGGGGTAATAACGTTCTTGTCTCAGACGTGTCGTGAAAAACATGAATATGTTCACAGGTTATGTAACACAGAACAGAAATACTCTGTAATTGAGCCTGCGCTAACAGAGGTGCCATGCACCAATTTGTTTGAGGGAGCACTGATGGTCAAATCTATTGTCTTTGAAGTAATTATGCATAAATTAACTACATTGTACCATAGAAATGGATCAAACTGGACAGTAGTTTGATGTAAATCTAGAAAGTCCTGACTCCATCCATATTGTTGTATTACCGTACTGGAGTTTAAAACAACACCTTGTAATACCTAGTACCAGTATGCTGAGCACAGATCATCTCCAGAGAAAGCCTTTTTATTCCAGGTCAGGACTAGGCTAAATCTATGTCAGTGAAGCAGACTTCTTGAGTTTAAACCAGCCCTTCTCATCCTGTTGTCTCTTTTTTTTCAGGTTTTGATCTGACAGAAAAGTTTCTCCTGAGAAAGGGGGCAGTGACAGAGGAGCGGCCATCATTCCGGCTGGGGAGCAGCCCCCTCATCAAGCCAACAGAGTGAGTAGTGCCAGGCTGGGCCAGGGGGACACTTGGGTGTGACTGGGGGGTAGTTTCATTACACTGGCCTCGCACTTGTTGAGATAATCACCGATCGAGTCATTCAGATCTCCCCTCATGGGTGTATCCTTCAAACAGTATGCATGACAGCAGTTTTGTTGTCCGCCAAAGCATTGCTAGTATCCACGAAATGGGCGTTATCTCTCTAGTCGCTGACCGGCAAGTCTGTGTGTTTCCTCGGTTCCCTCTCCTTTCATTGAAACTACCTGCTCACTGATAGCTAGAGGAGGGAGACACACAGAGTGAGTTGAGTTGGGCCTGCTGGGCCGGGGACATCTTGGGTGTGACTAGAGGGTAGTCTGGCCAGGTCTATTTGGACACCAGTTACTGTACGAGTCTGTCAGTCAGTGTGTGATCATGTTGCTTTGTTTTGGAATTGACTGAAGTCCTGATCCCTCAGGCCATGTGGCTGTGCTCTGTTGGAGCGGTTTCCATTAAGCTCTGGCTTAAAGGCATACAGGACAGCACAGGTGTAGGATCTTCATTTGAGTCAGTTTGCTACAGCAGGAGAAGAATCCTGCAGCAACAAGAACATCTGAATCATTATATTGTGGATTATAATGAAGGGAAGTTTTTTTAGGGGTTGATACATTTTTGTGATATAAAATCAAGTCTGAAATTTCAAAGTGGAAATTTCAAACTTCAGAATCCTTTTAAAATATCAAATACACTACACGTTCTAGTTCTCCTGCAACAGGGTGATCAAATTAAGATCCAACATCTGTAGGTTGTGTACTAATGATCAAGCTAATGGCTGCGTAGTGTTCTTTACTTGAGATAATTGGAATTGCCAGTCAGAGTAGAGGCTGTGTGACTGAACACGTTATTGGAACAGGCTCTGGCTTTAGGAGATATACTATAGAGACACGAGAGTAGGCTTACATGAATGTACTAATGGACTTTTACTATATTAAGTGTACTAGTGGTTATACTAATGGATGCATTGTGCTTTACCTGAGCTACTGTAAGTCAAAGATAAATAAATGTTGGTGGTTTGTATTATGTGAGAACCAGAGGTGTGGTCATGGACGTGCCGGTGTTTATAGTCTATCATGAGAGAATATACATCAAACGCACCACCTGATTCGGTTCTGTTTGCCCAGCTTGTTCCAATGGATCTCTGTAGACTCTGAAGGAGAGACATACTGCACAACATTCACAGAGTTGTTTAGAGAGTTTATCCACCTTTTAAATGGACAAACTCACTCACATAAATCAGTCCTCCACATGGCATAGACCGCCTGGACTGGCCTGAGATTTGAAAACAAGCCAGGATGATATCGGATTTCCGTTGCAGCAAACAAATATTTTCTCAGGGTGTAGGTTTGCTGCCTCCTGTTCAGCTGATATGTGGAATAAACTGTGTTTTCACCCCTGCTCAATGCAGGATGACATATCGTGTCATCGAGGGAGAGAGAGACCAGAAAGAGAGAGAGACCAGAGAGGGACAGAAAGAGAGACCAGAGAGAGAGAGAGAGAGAGACCAGAAAAAGAGCGAGAGACCAGAGAGGGACAGAAAGAGAGACCAGAGAGAGAGAGAGAGAGAGAGAGAGAGACCAGAGAGAGATAGCAGAAAGAGAGAGAGAGAGACCAGAGAGAGACAGAAAGAGATACCAGAGAGAGAGAGAGAGAGAGAGACCAGAAAAAGAGAGAGAGAGAGAGACCAGAGAGAGAGAGATAGAGAGAGAGAGACCTGAAAGAGAGAGACCAGAAAGAGGGAGACCATAAAGAGAGAGAGAGAGACCAGAGAGAGAGATAGAGAGACCAGAAAGAGAGACCAGAGAGAGGGAGACCAGAAAGAGAGAGAGAGACCAGAAAGAGAGAGAGAGACCAGAAAGAGAGAGAGAGATACCAGAGAGAGATAGCAGAAAGAGAGATGAAGAAAGAGAGAGAGGGAGGGAGAGAGGGAGAAAAAAGAGAGGGAGGGAGAGGGAAAGAGGTAGGGAGAAAGAAATGACATGGGGTGAACCCTGATCCAGCCTACACAGATAATTCCTTTTGCTTTGGCTAACAAGGGTAAACCGAGATGGAATCTGCTACTGTGAGACGTGTAGAATAATTTGTACAGAATATTGATATACATTCTGATTTGAGGGAGGACAATTTTTTTACTCAAGGGTAAAGATAGCCAAATACAGGTATATGATGCTACCGTGGTATATATACAGGTATATGATGCTACCGTGGTATATATACAGGTATATGGTGCTACCGTGGTATATATACAGGTATATGGTGCTACCGTGGTATATATACAGGTATATGGTGCTACCGTGGTATATATACAGGTATATGGTGCTACTGTGGTATATATACAGGTATATGGTGCTACCGTGGTATATATACAGGTATATGATGCTACCGTGGTATATATACAGGTATATGATGCTACCGTGGTATATATACAGGTATATGGTGCTACCGTGGTATATATACAGGTATATGGTGCTACCGTGGTATATATACAGGTATATGGTGCTACCGTGGTATATATACAGGTATATGGTGCTACTGTGGTATATATACAGGTATATGGTGCTACCGTGGTATATATACAGGTATATGATGCTACCGTGGTATATATACAGGTATATGATGCTACCGTGGTATTCATACAGGTATATGATGCTACCGTGGTATATATACAGGTATATGGTGCTACCGTGGTATATATACAGGTAGATGGTGCTACCGTGGTATATATACAGGTATATGGTGCTACCGTGGTATATATACAGGTATATGGTGCTACTGTGGTATATATACAGGTATATGGTGCTACCGTGGTATATATACAGGTATATGATGCTACCGTGGTATATATACAGGTATATGATGCTACCGTGGTATATATACAGGTGTATGATGCTACCGTGGTATATATACAGGTATATGGTGCTACCGTGGTGTATATACAGGTATATGATGCTACCGTGGTATATATACAGGTATATGTTGCTACCGTGGTATATATACAGGTATATGGTGCTACCGTGGTATATATACAGGTATATGATGCTACCGTGGTATATATACAGGTATATGATTCTACCGTGGTATATATACAGGTATATGATTCTACCGTGGTGTATATACAGGTATATGATGCTACCGTGGTATTCATACAGGTATATGATGCTACCGTGGTATATATACAGGTGTATGATGCTACCGTGGTATATATACAGGTATATGATGCTACCGTGGTATATATACAGGTATATGATTCTACCGTGGTATATATACAGGTATATGATTCTACCGTGGTGTATATACAGGTATATGATGCTACCGTGGTGCATATACAGGTATATGATGCTACCGTGGTATATATACAGGTATATGATTCTACCGTGGTGTATATACAGGTATATGATGCTACCGTGGTGTATATACAGGTATATGATGCTACCGTGGTATATATACAGGTATATGATTCTACCGTGGTATATGTACAGGTATATGATGCTACCGTGGTGTATATACAGGTATATGATGCTACCGTGGTATATATACAGGTATATGATTCTACCGTGGTGTATATACAGGTATATGATGCTACCGTGGTGTATATACAGGTATATCATTCTACCGTGGTGTATATATACAGGTATATGATGCTTCCGTGGTGTATATACAGGTATACTATTCTACCGTGGTATATATACAGGTATATGAATCTACCGTGGTATATATACAGGTATATGATTCTACCGTGGTATATATACAGGTATATGATTCTACCGTGGTATATATACAGGTATATGATTCTACCGTGGTATATATACAGGTATATGATTCTACTGTGGTATATATACAGGTATATGATGCTACCGTGGTGTATATACAGGTATATGATTCTACCGTGGTATATATACTCTATACTCTTCTTCACTTCTACTTGCTCTGCTACGTGACAGTCCTGTGTGGCTCAGTTGGTAGAGCGTGGTGCTTGCAATGCCAGGGTTGGGTTTTAGAATCCCACGGGTGACCAGTATGGATGAAAATGTATGCACTCGCTACTGTAAGTCTCTCTGGTTAAGAGTGTCTGCTAAATGACTCAAATGTAACTGACATACCTGTTTGGTTTTTACTGCAGAGAGTCATTTGGAATCATCTGTAGAACTGGAATGATAAGCAGTATGCACATTATAAAGGATCTTATCAAATTAAAGTGTGTAACAACGAGATGTATATGAGATGGATGGACGATACACCACACATTTAGTGGCAGCAGTGGGACGGTTTCCCCAGCTGGTTTAGGAAGACCAGTGCTTTTCACAATATCCATTGTTCCATCCGTATGGTTTTGGCTTTGCTAAAGAACAACCTGACCTGTCATCCTCCTGGGGAAGACAAGACGCAGGATATTCTTTGTGTTTTACAGTGCAGTACACAACTGTAAACACACACACTCACACACACTGTCCTGTCCTCTCTGGTCAGTGAGAGGAATCACTGAGGCAACATGTTTCTCCAGCCAGTCCCTGTATATATCCTCTTCCTCCTCTATGGCCTGGGCTGGTCTGCTGTGCCTGAACCTGTTGGATGGAGATCATAGTGAAGGAAGGCAGAGAAACAGAGAGAGAAGGGGAGAGTGAGAGAGGGAGGGGAGGGGAAGAGGAGGAAAGAGACAGACAGACAGACAGACAGACAGACAGACAGACAGACAGACAGACAGACAGACAGACAGACAGACAGACAGACAGACAGACAGACAGACAGACAGACAGACAGACAGACAGACAGACAGACAGACAGACAGACAGACAGACAGACAGACAGACAGACAGACAGATAAATGGGAGGGGAAAGGGGGAGAGAGAGATCGATTCTGAGAGAGATAAAGCGGGAGAAGAATAGAGTGCAAGAGAGAGAGAGAGAGAGAGGGGGTGAGAGAGAGGGGTGAGAAAGAGGGGGCAGAGAGAAGGGAGAGAGAAGAGAGTGTGCGTGTGAGAGGGGGAGAGAGAGAGCGAGAGACCGGATTCATCTCCAATTATCTGAGTACTTTGACAGGTGATGTTGCCTGTCAGCTGGGAGGTCCGGTGAAGGGGGACTTGAGAAGGAGGTAGGGGGGACAGCATGAGGTACAGAGGACCCCCCCTTTCTCCCCTTTCCTTCCTCCTCCCCTCCCCTTTTTCCCCTCCTCCCCTTTCCTCCCCCCTCACCTCCTCGCTTTCCTTCCCCCTACCACCACAACCTCCAAGCATCTCTCTCTTTACTCTCAGGAAAGGCAGAGGGGCTCGACTTTCTGGGCCTGGTTAATGTTCTATCCATCTGGCAGCTCCCAGGCCAAATGGATACTCTTACCCAGAGCAGGATCTCTCCTCTCTTAGTGGACTGATTGTGTGATTAATACTGTTCCACAGAGATGGAGGGATCTCTCCTCTCTTAGTGGACTGATTGTGTGATTGTACATTGTGTCTGTATGCCCCAAGCTGAATGACAGGTTCTGGAGCTCAAAATGAAATCCTGTCTGTCTGTCTGTCTGTCTGTCTGTCTGTCTGTCTGTCTGTCTGTCTGTCTGTCTGTCTGTCTGTCTGTCTGTCTGTCTGTCTGTCTGTCTGTCTGTCTGTCTGTCTGTCTGTCTGTCTGTGGTGGTGTCTGTGATGCTGTATGTCTGTCTGTGGTGCTGTCTGTCTGTCTGTATGTCTGTGGTGGTGCCTGTGATGCTGTCTGTCTGCCTGTATGTTGTGCTGTCTGTCTGTCTGTGGTGCTGTCTGTCTGTGGTGCTGTCTGTCTGTCTGCCTGTATGTTGTGCTGTCTGTCTGCCTGTATGTTAGCCCATCTATAATTTAGCCCAAACAACTACCTCTTCCCCTACTGTATTTATTTATTTTGCTCCTTTGTACCCCATTATTTCTATTTCTACTTTGCACTTTCTTCCACTGCAAATCTACCATTCCAGTGTTTTACTTGCAATATTGTATTTACTTCGCCACCATGGCCTTTTTTGCCTTTACCTCCCTTATCTCACCTCATTTGCTCACATTGTATATAGACTTATTTTTCTACTGTATTATTGATTGTATGTTTGTTTTACTCCATGTGTAACTCTGTGTTGTTGTATGTGTCAAACTGCTTTGCTTTATCTTGGCCAGGTCGCAATTGTAAATGAGAACTTGTTCTCAACTTGCCTACCTGGTTAAATAATGGTGAAATAAAATAAAAACATGTTGTGCTGTCTGTCTGCCTGTGGTGCTGTCTGTCTGTGGTGCTGTCGGTCTGTGGTGCTGTCTGTCTGTGGTGCTGTCGGTCTGTGGTGCTGTCTGTCTGTGGTGCTGTCTGTCTGTGGTGCTGTCTGTCTGTGGTGCTGTCTGTCTGTGGTGCTGTCTGTCTGTGGTGCACACACTATTTTGTATGTTGGTGCTATGTCAGTTATGGATGTTGCTGCTGGATGGTTGTGTTGTTGTCTATTCATGAGTGTGTTTGGAGGTGTTCCATTTCTATATCTGTGTGTTACTGTATTCTAGCCTGTAATGTAAGTCTCAGAATGTTACTGTATTCTATCCTATAATATAAGTATGTGTGTTACTGTATTCCAGCCTGTAATGTAAGTCTCAGAATGTTACTGTATTCTATCCTATAATATAAGTATGTGTGCTACTGTACTCAAGCCTGTAATGTAAGTCTCAGAATGTTACTGTATTCTATCCTGTAATATAAGTATGTGTGTTACTGTATTCTATCCTATAATATAAGTATTTGTGTTACTGTACTCAAGCCTGTAATGTAAGTCTCAGAATGTTACTGTATTCTATCCTGTAATATAAGTATGTGTGTTACTGTATTCTATCCTATAATATAAGTCTCAGTGTGTTACTGTATTCTACCCTGTAATATACGTCTCAGTGTGTTACTGTATTCTACCCTGTAATGTAAGTCTCAGTGTGTTACTGTATTCTACCCTGTAATGTAAGTATGTGTGTTACTGTACTCTATCCTGTAATGTAAGTCTCAGAATGTTACTGTATTCTACCCTGTAATGTAAGTCTCAGTGTGTTACTGTATTCTACCCTGTAATGTAAGTATATGTGTTACTGTACTCTACCCTGTAATGTAAGTCTCAGTGTGTTACTGTATTCTACCCTGTAATGTAAGTCTCAGTGTGTTACTGTATTCTACCCTGTAATGTAAGGATGTGTGTTACTGTACTCTATCCTGTAATGTAAGTCTCAGAATGTTATTGTATTATATCCTGTAATATAAGTATGTGTGTTACTGTACTCTACCCTGTAATATAAGTCTCAATGTGTTACTGTATTCTACCCTCTAATGTAAGTCTCAATGTGTTACTGTATTCTACCCTGTAATGTAAGTCTCAGTGTGTTACTTTATTCTACCCTGTAATATAAGTCTCAATGTTTTACTGTATTCTACCCTGTAATATACATCTCATTGTGTTACTGTAATCTACCCTGTAATATAAGTCTCAATGTGTTACTGTATTTTATCCTGTAATGTAAGTCTCAGTGTGTTACTGTATTCTACCCTGTAATGTAAGTCTCAGTGTGTTACTGTATTCTACCCTATAATGTAAGTCTCAGTGTGTTACTGTATTCTATCCTATAATGTAAGTCTCAGTGTGTTACTGTATTCTACCCTGTAATGTAAGTCTCAGTGTGTTACTGTATTCTATCCTATAATGTAAGTATCAGTGTGTTACTGTATTCTATCCTATAATGTAAGTCTCAGTGTGTTACTGTATTATATCCTGTAATGTAAGTCTCAATGTGTTACTGTATTCTACCCTGTAATGTAAGTCTCAGTGTGTTACTGTATTCTACCCTGTAATGTAAGTCTCAGTGTGTTACTGTATTCTACCCTATAATGTAAGTCTCAGTGTGTTACTGTATTCTATCCTATAATGTAAGTCTCAGTGTGTTACTGTATTCTACCCTGTAATGTAAGTCTCAGTGTGTTACTGTATTCTATCCTATAATGTAAGTACAATTTCTATCTTTCTTTTTAACTTTCTTTTTATCTCTCTCAATATTCTGTCTCATGATACCACTGAACACGTCAGTGAAATTGCAAATTCATTGTTTCCAACTGGGGTTATTCTCTCGCTCTCTCTGTTCTCTCTTTCTATTCTTTGTTCTCTCTCTCTATTCCACCCACACACACACTTTTGAGTCTGAAAGAAAGTGCTTGCATTCACACTTTCTTTGATTGTTTGCATATTCATAGTCTATGCATCACCGAGGTAACATATTCATAGTCTCTGCATCACCGAGGTAACATATCCCTTCCGAGCTTCATCTGGTTGTGCTTCTTGTTTGTGTTTCTTGAACACGAGCTGACGATGTCATTTTGGCATCCATGATTAGATTTCTGTCAGACTCACTTTGTCAAAGAGTGAAAGAAGAGGGCAAATAAAATAGTTTTCAGAAAGTTTTGTCACTAAAGTGGTATCTTATTTCTCCCCACAACCCCACAGCAGTAAGAGAGTATTTTTTTTTAAATCAATGTTTTTAACGGACAATCTTTCTGTGGGTGAATTAGCAATATTCATCAAATGAAGCACTTCTAGACCAGAAGTTAAAACGAAGGGTCCTAGTTTTGACCTCAGAGGATTCATAGATAGGCACCACTGGACTGGCACTCAGAAAGGAGAGGACTTTAAATGTGTTTGGGGGGAAAAGCAAACGCTGTTCACAAACCAAATCCAAGGTTTGCAAGGCACAGTACCCTGAAGAACAGCTCTTCCCGGTAGAACAGATTGCAGCTCAGTGAGACCTAACCTGTGATATTAAAGGTTCGATGGAAATGAAAAGTACATGTTTTAGTCCCCTCTCTTGGTCGAATTAGTCTAATTCCTTTAATGTATCTCTCTCCTTATTCTGGAGACATAACTATCCCACTGGGAACACATTGGTTGAATCAGTATTGTTTTCACCAACGTGGAATAGACGTGGAATTATGTGCCCAGATGGCATCTCTGCTGTTTAATGCAGGAATTCCAAATAATTTCTTTAGGTGGAATCTCAGGGAATAAACCTCTATTTTTATGAATAGTCCTGCTCGTCTCTCTCCATTGAATTGCAATATAAATGTTCTCTTTTTGCCCCAAGGCGACGATTCACCTTCCCAGTCTCTCTCTTTCTCTCGCCTACCCTCAGAAAGCATTTGATCTTTCTGTGGCTTTAACCTCGCTGCATATATATTTTAATCATATGCTGTGTCAACGTTCTGTGAGAATTCAAGGGACACACAAGGCAGGAGGGGTATGGCTCTGGGAGAATAGGACATGATCTATGAAGAGGAGAACTCATTTCAGCCTATCTGAAGTGAGCTTAGTCTCTCTCTTACTCTTTTGTCACCTCTCTCTCTCTCCTCTCTCCTCTCTCTCTCTATCTCCCCCCACCTCTATCGCTCTCCCCCTCTCTCATTCTTCCCGTCTCTCTCTTCTCCTCTCTCTCTCGCTCCCCAGACCCCCTCTCTCTCTTTCCTTCCCACCACTCTCTCTCTCCCTCCCTTCCTTGATCTCTCTCTCTGTCTGTATCCCGCTCTCTCTGTTGCTCCCTCCTTCTCTCTCTCTTTCTCTCTCCTCATGTCTTTGAATGGCCTTATCATTGCATCATTGTGATTTAAGCTAAACCTGAATGATTGTGTTTCTGGTGCTTCACTTTTAGCTGTTAATGCATTACAATAGTCTAATCTGAACGTGAGTCCTAGGCTCAGTTTGAGGGGTTAAAGTGTTTATTCAACAGGATGGAAATAGGAGAAGTATCAGTGAAGATATGGAAGAGGAATAGTGTTAGTGTTTCTATAATGAATGAGGTCTATTTTGGTGGTACCATCCCCATTACATTCAGTCTTCACAATGTGCTGGAGATGTTCTGCCAACACGGTGTATCAGTTGAACTGGAACGTCTGGGTTAACAAACCTATTGTCTTTTCTTCTTTCTTACCTTTTTACATTTTTCTCTTTATAACAATGTTTTCTTTCTAAGCTATATACTGTAGTCAGCCACGGTCTTGTGTTTTCTAGTCCAGACCTGTTTGTGAAGTAAGAGGAATTGAATTGAAGTTTGAATAAATTATTATTCGATTTGGAATGACAGGGATGCTGAAATAAATGTAATCTGTCTGGATGAATCATGTTTGGCATAAAACTCTAGCTTTTTATGTAAGCGGCCATTGTGCACTAGGGGGCTATAGAAGAACGTTGTCAAGTGATTCAAGTTGATTGGTTTGCTTACTACACAGTCATAGAAAGCTATAAGATATCCAGCATGATTATTCATATTCATTTTGAATATTTATTTTTGACAGTCCATTTAGCAAATGATAATTTTATGGGTCAAATATTGTACGTTAGCTATTAATGCTCTTCCAACCAAGACTGAAAGTTCTGAAACAATGTTTTGACTGTTAGGCCCATTGTTAAGTTTCATATAGTTTTGCGATTCAATTTGACAATATGCAGCTCGAACAAGGTACATTTTGTCTTTCAGATTGGTGTTCCCCAATGGTCTGTCCAGTGAATACTCTCTAGTGACCACCTTCCGGCTGAGGAAAACCACAAAGAAAGACCGCTGGTATCTGTGGCAGATATTCGACCAGACGGGAGGTACCCAGGTAGGTCAGAGTGTCCACTATAAGGATATTCATGATGTCTGGATGTATAGCATTGAAGTGGGTTTGGATCTATATTGATTTATTTGTTGGTTGATTGACTGATCAGTCGATCGCTCACTCACTCTGCCAGTTCACCCGGCAGGTCGGTCGGTCCATCGGCTGGTTGGCTGGTAGGTCGGTTGGCCGGTAGATTAGTCAAGTCGGTTGGCCGTGTGGTCAGTAGGTCGGTCGGTCCATCGGCTGGTTGGCTGGTAGGTCGGTTGGCCGGTAGATTAGTCAAGTCGGTTGGCCGTGTGGTCAGTAGGTCGGTCTGTCGGTTGGTTGGCCGGTCTGTCGGTTGGCCGTGTGGTCAGTAGGTCGGTCTGTCGGTTGGTTGGCCGGTCTGTCGGTTGGCCGTGTGGTCAGTAGGTCGGTCTGTCGGTTGGTTGGCCGGTCTGTCGGTTGGCCGTGTGGTCAATAGGTCGGTCTGTCGGTTGGCCGTGTGGTCAGTAGGTCGGTCTGTCGGTTGGTTAACCATTGGTTTATTGATCAACGTTTTCATGCCATGACTGATGCCTGTATGACCCTGATGGTAATGAAGGTACCACTTTACCGGCAGGTATAAAGCTTTATAACTTGTTATGAGACGATATAATGTCTTACAATCTCCTCCGGCTCTACCTTCAGGTGTCTGTAGTGTTGGACGGTGCTAAACGAGCAGTGGAGTTCTCAGCCCGGGGCCTTCTGAAGAACAGCCTCCACTACACCTTTAAGAGCCGAGACCTGCACACCCTGTTTGACCGCCAGTGGCACAAGCTGGGTGTGGCGGTCCAGAGCAGCATCGTCTCCGTTTACATGGACTGTAAACTAATAGAGAGGAGGCTGACAGACGAGAAGGATGAAATCGACCCCAGCGGATATACGCTGATTACAACCCGGGTGGAGGATGGACGGCCTGTAGATGTACGTTTAGGCCTAAAGCCACAATCTGGAAATATAACCGTGCTGAAATTCATAGACGGATGAAATGACTGACAGTCCATGAGATCGACATGATAGTTTTAAACATACAGTAATTATATATGGTTGCCCTCAAGGGCAATGTCTAGAAGGGTCCCAGCAAACCGGGAACATTCCCAGAACATTAGCTAAGATTCCCATTAAGTTCTAGTTAGGGTTTTATCTAACAGTAGGATGATAACATCCCTTTTGACAACAAAATATTTTATTTTTCAATAATATTTTAAATGAATTATCGTTGGAATATTCTCCTAACATTCATATATTTTGTGCACAACACCTGTAACAATCATCACAGAACTTTCCCCAGTAGTTCTCATTAGGCTTCCAGGTAATGTAATAACACAGTGTACCAGTAATGTTTTCCCAGCAAACCAAAATTGGTTCTGTGAAAGTTCCCAGAACATTCGTTAGGTTGTCGCAAATGTTCTTGTTACATAAAAACGGTCCATTCATGGTGATGAATGTTTAACATTTGCCTGATGTTGCGAGAGCATTCCTACAACACATTTAATCTGTTCGTTAAAGGTTCCCAGATTGTTTCATTAGGTTGTGGGAACAGTCTGGTGGGATCATTGTGGGTACATCACAAAATATATGTTCCCAAAACACCAAAACTGTCCAGTTATGTGGATGATTCTACAATATTTATTTTAGGGTACAAAACACATTCACCTGATGTTACAAGGATGATCCCAGGTGGTAAGGGTAGGCAACAACACATCTGCCACACTGATCCTCAACACGGGGAACCCTCAGGGGTGCATGCTTAGTCCCCTCCTGTACTCCCTGTTCACCCAAGACTGTATGGCCATGCACGATTACAAAACCATCATCATGGGAATGGCGCCGGAGGGGATGGCTGCCATTTTACAGGCTTCTAACCAACTGTGCTATTTTGTGTGTTTTTTCGCGTTGTTTGTAACTTATTTTGCACATAATGTTGCTGCTAACGTCTCTTATGACTGAAAAGAGCTTCTGGATATCAGAACAGTGATTTCCTAACTTGAACTGGACGAAGATTTTTTCTTTAATAAGTCCGACGCGAAGGATATACTGCTTCTCCGATACCGGGCCCAAATCCCTGTCATTCGCGTGAAGAAAAGACGGAAATACAGGGGGCGGAAATCGGGGTGCCTTGTGAAAATTTGTCGGCGAGTGATTAACCCGCCTCTACCATCCATTCTGTTGTGCAGTCACTGGAAAATAAACGGGATAATCTCCGCTCGAGACTATCCTACCAACGGGACATTAAAAACTGTAATATCTTATGTTTCACCGAGTCGTGGCTGGACCACGACACAGATTTTATACAGGGTTGGGTTTTCCATGCATCGTCAGGATAGAACAGATACGTCTGGTAAGATGGGGTGGTGGTGTGTGTCTATTTGTCAATAACAGCTGGTGCGCAATGTCTAATATTAAAGAAGTCTCAAGGTATTGCTCGCCTGAGGTAGAGTACCTAATGATAAGCTGTAGACCACACTATCTACCAAGAGAGTTTTCATCTATATTTTCCGTAGCTATCTATTTACCACCACAAACCAATGCTGGCACTAAGACGCACTCAACAAACTGTATAAGGCTATAAGCAAACAAGAAAATGCTCATCTAGAAGTGGCGCTCCTAGTGGCCGGGGACTTTAATGTAGGCAATCTTAAATCCGTTTTACCTCATTTCTACCATTATGTCACATGTGCAATCCGAGGAAAAAATACTCTAGACCACCTTTACTCCACACACAGAGACGTATACAAAGCTCTGCCTCGCCCCATTTGGCAAATCTGACCATAATTCTATCCTCCTGATTCCTGCTTACAAGCAAAACCTAAAGCAGGAAGTACCAGTGACTTGCTCAATACAGAAGTGGTCAGATGATGCAGATGCTACGCTACAGGACTGTTTTGCTAGCACAGACTGGAATATGTTCCGGGATTCATCCAATGGCATTGAGGAATATACCATCTCAGTCACCGGATTCCTCAATAAGTGCATCAACGACGTCGTCCCCACAGTGTCAGTACATACATATCCCAACCAAAAGCCATGGATTACAGACAACATCCCCATGAGCTAAAGGCTAAAGCTGCTGCTTTCAAGGAGCGGGACACTAATCCAGACGCTTATGAGAAATCCTGCTTTGCCCTCAGACGAACCATCAAACAGGCAAATCGTGAATACAGGACTAAGATTGAATCCTACTACACCGGCTCTGATGCTTGTCGGATGTGGCAGAGATTGCAAACTATTACGGACTACAAAGGGAAACCCAGCCACGAGCTGCCCAGTGACACGAGCCTACCAGACTAGCTAAAAGCCTTTTATGCTCGCTTCAAGGCAAGCAACACTGAAGCATGCATGAGAGCACCAGCTGTTCTGGACAACTGTGTGATCACGTTGTCCATAGCCGATGTGAGCAAGACCCTTAAACAGGTCTTGCTCACATCGAAAGGCCAGGGGGCCAGACGGATTACCATGACGTGTACTCAGAGCATGCACAGACCAACTGGCAAGTGTCTTCACTGACATTTTCAACCTCTCCCTGACCGAGTCTGTAATACCTACATGTTTGAAGCAGACCACCATAGTGCCCAAGAAAGTGAGGGTAATCTGCCTAAATGACTACTGCCCTGTAGCACTCACGTCGATAGCCATGAAGTGTTTTGAAAGGCTGGTCATGGCTCACATCAACACCATCATCCCGGAAATCCTAGACCCACTCCAATTCGCGTACAGCCCCAACAGATCCACAGATGACGCAATCTCAATCGCACTCCACACCGCCCTTTCCCACCTGGAGAAAAGGAACACCTATGTGCGAATGTTGTTCATTGACTACAGCTCAGTGTTCAACACCATAGTTCCCACAAAGCTCATCACTAAGCTAAGGACCCTGGGACTAAACACCTCTCTCTGCAACTGGATCCTGGACTTCCTGACAGGCCGGCCCCAGGTGGTAAGGGTAGGCAACAACACATCTCCCATTCACATCGACGGGGCTGTAGTGGAGCCGGTCAAGAATTTGAAGTTCCCTGGTGTCCACATCACCAACAAATGATGTAAAGTGTTACCTTCCAAACACACCACAACAGTCGTGAAGAGGGCACGACAACACCTTTTCCCCCTCAGGAGACGGAAAAGATTTGACATCGGTCCCCAGATCCTCAAAAAACATATACAGCTGCACCATCGAGAGCATCCTCACCGGTTGCATCACCGCCTAGTGTGGCAACTGCTCGGCATCCAACCATAAGGCGCTACAGAGGGTAGTGCGTATGGCCCAGTACATCAATGGGGCCTAGCTTCCTGCTATCCAGCACCTATATACTAAGCGCTGTCAGAGGAAGGCCCAAAAATTGTCAAGTCCCCAGTCACCCAAGTCATAGACTGTTCTCTCTGCTACCACACGGCAAGCGGTACTGGAGCGCCAAGTCTAGGCCCAAAAGGCTCCTTAACAGCTTCTACCCCCAAGCCATAACACTTCTGAACAATTAATCAAATGCCCCCCCGCCTTTGTTTTAACGCTGCTGCTGCTACTCACTGTTTATTATCTATGCATAGTCATTTACCCCTACCTACAAGTACATATTACCTTGACTAACCTGTACCCCCACACATTGACTCAATACCGGTACCCCCTGTATATAGCCTTGGTATTGTATTTTATTGTGTTACTTTTTATTTTTACTTTAGTTTAGTTAGAAAATATTTTCTTAACTCTATTTCTTGAACTGCATTGTTGGTTAAGGGCTTGTAATTAAGCATTTCACAGAAAGGTCTACACCTGTTGTATTCAGCGCATGTGACAAATACAATTTGATTTGATTGGGTCATTACGTTTGCAGACAGCATGACGGTGGTTGGCCTGGTCACTGACGACGAGTCAGTCAATAGGGAGGAGGTCAGACACCTGGCAGTGTGGTGCCAGGACAACAACCTCTCCCTCAACAAGACAAAAGAGCTGATCGTGGACTACAAGAAAAGGAGGGCCGACTATGCCCCCATTCACACCAACTCCTATTCCTCTTCAGGAGACTGAAAAGATTTTGCATGGTTCCTCTCTCTGTCATAGACTGTTCTCTCTGCTACCGTATTGTTGGTTAAGGGCTTGTAAGAAAGCATTTCTCGGCGCATGTGACAAATAACATTTTATTTAACTGATAACTGAATGTTCGCATAACTGAACAGTTTTTGTGTTTTGGGACCATATCTCTTGTCCAGCCAATGTTACCACAACATAATGAAATATTCTTGGAACCTTTAAAGAACAGATGAAATGTGTTCTGGGAACGTACTTGTAATATCTAATGTTTTTTCCACCCTTAAAGAACCATTCTAGAATCCTCCGCACAACTGGACAGTTTTTGTGTTTGGGGAACATATATTTTGTGATGTCCCCAAAAGTTCTCACCAGACTGTTCCCACAACCTAATGAAACATTCTGGGAACCTTTTAAAGAACAGTTCTTGAATGTTCTTGAAACATCAGGCAAATGTTTTATACAAGCATTCTAAAAGAACATTTGTAGCGACCAAACGAACGTTCTGGGAACTTTCCCAGAAGCAATTTTGGTGTGCTGGGGTTGCTTAGTATCAGGCAAAGAAACATGTTTAATTTTTCAAAATATATATTGTTAGCATTTAAAAAAGTTAGTTTTTCTCTATA
Organism: Salvelinus namaycush; assembly: GCF_016432855.1. NCBI lineage: Eukaryota > Metazoa > Chordata > Actinopteri > Salmoniformes > Salmonidae > Salvelinus > Salvelinus namaycush. Next base: position 32,447 of record NW_024057738.1, on the reverse strand, counting down.
TCTGAATCATCATAATGTCCCTAACAGATGTCTTTCTCTCCAGATCGAACTGCAACATATCCTGATCTACTGTGACCCATACCTGGCTGAGATGGAGAACTGCTGTGAGCAGGCAGGATCTACGGTAAGATATTTTACATGTATATTTTATTTTTCTTTAATGTATGGTGCACATTTTAGGACATACATGAGACCTTCGACGTGGCTTGATATACAGTAGAGCAGGGGTATTCAATTCTTACGCTACGAGTTCTGGAGTACTTCTAGTTTCTGTTCTACCTGATAATTAATTGCACCCACCTGGTTTCCCAGGTCTAAATCAGTCCCTGATTAGAGGGAAATATATGTTTTTAAAGCAGTGGAACTGGCTTCTTGGTCGAGATTTGAATTTAAGGGCAGTAGGTAATATAATCTGGTTGAGTTGTGTTTGTCCTTCTTGAAAAATACCCAACTGTATTATGTTTCTTCCATAAGGGACATCTTATCCAGGTTACTGTGCAATATCTTTGTGACAGCTGCTGATGTAAAACGGGATTTATAAATACATTTGATTGATTGATAGATTGATAGATAGATATTCTTCTGTTAGCTCATATTGCAGACCAGGTCAGTGGAGAGTGACCTTACAGACTGTGGATGAATCCCAAATAGCACCCTATTCCCAGTATAGTGCACTACGTTTGACCAGAGCCCATAGGAAAACGTGTGCAATTTGGACTGCTAACTGTGTTTAAAAGGAGAAGTGACCTTTGACATTTTGACAGTTAGGCCTATATGTATTCATAACCATGTTGTCATCTCAGTGAGTGTTGGGTTATGTTGATTCAATGTGCTAGGTCACATGTCATCTATATGGTTGGAAATAGTGTGTTTCAGTGACCTCTCACCTTTGGCCTATGGCAGTTATAATATATATCCATAACCAGGATGTTATCTCAGTGTGCATTGAGTTTCAGTACTGGGGCTCAGTCAATATGGTAGGAAATAATGTATTGGCATTCAAAACCTTAAGTATTGTCCTTTCCTCGTTCCCCTGGGACAGTCATCTAGTTCCACAGTAATTAAGGTTCTCATTGGGTCAATGAATCATTGGACATGAACTGATTATAAATACGGTACTGGACTGTTATTACATTTCAGACTATTGCATATCAGAACTGCATTTCAACATGTGTTGTATTATAATTGTCTGGTTTCCTATACCCAAATTAAGCCTACTCCTAAACTAAATAGCACTTTCATTGGAGATTTTACATTGCTTTCTAGACCAAAATTCTGTCTAGCCCTGGACTCAATTTCAAGTGAACTAGAAAACATAATTGAAAACAACATGAAATGATTAGGCTTAATGTGGTTCCAGGAAACGGGCCCTTAAATAGCAGCGTAATGTGTCTTAACAGTTTGTATGCAGTGGACATATACAAAATAGTCCAAATTGGTGAAGTGAAATCAAAAAAAAAAATGTAATGGAAAAGTGGTGCGTGCATATGTATTCACCCCCTTTGCTATGGAAGCCCCTAAATAAGAGCTGGTGCAACCAGTTACCTTCAGAACTAATTAACGTAATAAATTAAGTCCACCTGTGTGCAAGTGCCACATGATCTGTCACATGATCTCAGTATATATACACTGATATACCTGTTCTGAAAGGCCCCAGAATCTGCAACACCACTAAACAAGATGCACCACCAAGCAAGCGGCACCATGAAGACCAGGGAGCTCCAAACAGGTCAGGGACAAAGTTGTGGAGAAGTACAGATCAGGGTTCGGTTATAAAAATCCATTATAAAAAAATTGAAAGAATATGGCACCACAACAACCTGCCAAGAGAGGGACACCCACCAAAACTCCCAGACCAGGCAAGGAGAGCATTAATCAGAGAGGCAACAAAGACACCAAAGATAACCCTGAAGGAGCTGCAAAGCTCCACAAAGGAGATCGGAGTATCTATCCATAGGACCACTTTAAGCCGTACATTCCACAGAGCTGGGCTTTACGGAAGAGTGGCCAGAAAAAAGACATTGCTTAAAGAAAAAAATAAGGAAGCACGTTTGGTGTTCGCCAAAAGGCACGTGGGACACTCCCCAAACATATGGAAGAAGGTACTCTGGTCAGTCGAGACTAAAATGTAGCTTTTTGGCCATCAAGGAAAACGCTATGTCTGGAGCAAACCCAACACCTCTCATCACCCCGAGAATACCATCCCCACAGTGAAGCATGGTAGTGGCAGCATCATGCTGTGGGGATGTTTTCATCGGCAGGACCTGGGAAACTGGTCAGATATGAAGGAATGATGGATGGCGCTAAATACAGGGAAATTATTGAGGGAAACCTGTTTCCGTCTTCCAGAGATTTGTGACTGGGGCGGAGGTTCACCTTCCAGCAGGACAATGACCTTAAGCATACTGCTAAAGCAACACTTGAGTGATTTAAGGGGAAACATTTAAATGTCTTGGAATGTCCTTGTCAAAGCCCAGACCTCAATCCAATTGAGAATCTGTGGTATGACTTTGTACACCAACGGAACCCATCCAACTTGAATGTGCTGGAGCAGTTTTGCCTTGAAGAATGGGCAAAAATCCCAGTGGCTAGATGTGCCAAGCTTATAGAGACACACCCCAAGAGACTTGCAGCTGTAATTGCTGCAAAAGGTGGCTCTACACTGTATTGACTTTGGGGGGATGAATAGTTATGCATGCTCAAGTTTTCTGCCTTATTTCTTGTTTGTTTCACAATAAAACATATTTTGCATCTTCAAAGTGGTAGGCATGTTGTGTAAATCAAATGATACAAACCCCCAAAAAATCTATTTTAATTCCAGGTTGTAAGGCAACAAAACAGTAAAAATCCCAAGGGGGGTGAATACTTTTGCAAGCCACTGTATATCTTTGTATTGATCCTACAGTGTGAGCCTAGCAGGGAGGGCCCTGGTGCTGGAGGGGTGACTCCCAATCCCTTGGATACAGCTGGAGCAGGCCAGCTCCCCCAGATGCTCTCCCAGCCCGTCCAGCCAGCCCAGGTCCAGCGGGTCCAGCATTCCAGCAGTGGCAGATGTCAATGTTCAGCAGGAAAGGTACAGTCCATAGAAATATCCTGCGTCCCAAACAGCACTCTATTCTCTGTATTTGTGCACTACTTTTGACCAAGGCCAATAGGGAATAGGGTGCCATTACGGACGTAACCATACATATTACTGGAGTGATCTATGGTATTAACCTTATTGACTCTAGAATGTGTTGATAAAGGCAGCCATCTTGGTTTTCTATTTCATTCTGTGGTACAATCAGTCAAGTTGAGGAACGCTCAACTCCGTTCTCTTATATCCGTTCTCTTATACCCGTTCTCTTATATCCGTTCTCTTACATCCGTTCTCTTATATCCGTTCTCTTATATCCGTTCTCTTATATCCGTTCTCTTATATCCGTTCTCTTATTTCCGTTCTCTTATATCCGTTCTCTTATATCCGTTCGAACGGATATCCGTTCTCTTATATCCGTTCTCTTATTTCCGTTCTCTTATTTCCGTTCTCTTATATCCGTTCTCTTATATCCGTTCTCTTATATCCGTTCTCTTATTTCCGTTCTCTTATATCCGTTCTCTTATATCCGTTCTCTTATATCCGTTCTCTTATATCGAGGCGGAGTTGAGTATTGATAACTGGTCACGCGGTTTGCTAGCAACAACATTGAGTCAACATCAGTCGATGCTTGTAAAAAATGTTAATCTGAAAACTTACCTGTACCTATGTTTGTCCTGTACTGTCCTTCACACTTTTAATAAAAACCCTTATTGAATGGAACCCCCGACTTTTTACTCATTTGTGTTGCCTGACGGAAGATGTAGCGGCCTTGACGTACTATGTAATCTAACATTAAAATGTCACAAGTCCATTCGTGCTGAGTTGAGCAACACAAACTAGGTAGAAGTTGGTTGTTGTTTTCGATAATTTTTTAAAATTAAAAGTATTAATTTCAGCACCCTTCAGAAGGACCTCTTGTTGTACAGGACAAAAATAGGTACAGGTAAGCGTTTTCAGAATTTCAAGTATCGACTGATGGCAACTCAATGTTGTTGCTAGCAAATCGTGCAACCACTTATCAATACTCAACTCAACTTCGATATAGGAGATCGGAGTTGAGCAATCCTCAGTTACAATCTGTCCAAACAGCAATTAGAATCCTAATGGGTTGGAGTGTTCTGTTCTGTTCTAATGGAACCATGCATTCAGAATTCCAAATTCAAATATCCCACTGCTGCCACCAAACGTATTAAACAAGAAAATAAATAACCAATTAAAGCACATTTATGCCAATGCGTTTTCTTGGATGCCAACCAAAGGCAGGAAATAATAGCTTATTAGCAGTAATTTGGCACAAATATGTAGTTGCTTCGTTTGAGGCATGGCCGCCGTCTCCAGAGGTGGTTCCACTAATGTCCATGGAAGTGTTCTGAAAGCCGACTTCAGACAGAGCGGTACCTTGGGGAATTGCTCATGTCTTTGGGGAGTTTTTAATGTGTGGACGGACAGTCATTAGCAAGCTAGTTCAGGTAAATTACATCAATTAAATGTTCTTGTTCTTTGTAGGGTGATCAAGGTCTACCAGGCTTGGCAGGACTTCCAGGACAGAAAGGAGATCAAGGAGACAAGGTAAAGGAGATGTTGAATATCTATCTGGCTCAATAAATACCATCATGACTGTGCATGTGTACACAGATATTGTACCTGTAGAATTCAGTTACAATTCTAACAGAGATAAAGCTGTTGTGCTTCCTTAGTCACATATTTCAGGGAGAGAGACAAAGACGGAGACAGAGAAAAAACCGACAGAGATGGAGACAGACAGAGACAGAGAAAAGACAGACAGAGATGGAGACAGACAGAGATGGAGAAAAGACAGAGAGAGAAAAGACAGACACAGACGGAGACAGAAATAAGGAAATAAGTCCCAGACTGTATTGCATGTTATCCTCCGTGATTTAACAATGGAAATATGTCCCAGACTGTATTGCGTGTTATCCTCCGTGATTTAACAATGGAAATATGTCCCAGACTGAATTTACTAATGTCTATGTATGGATTTTCACATTTGGTGTGATTGTTTTTTTAAAATGGTAGAATGAATCAACTAAAACTAAAGTAATAGAACGAGCATTCAGATTCCCCCTGTCGTTTTACAATATATAACCGTCAGTATAAGTTAAACATTTAATTTGCTACGTGTTTCAAGCCTTGAAATCAGACAGAAACAAGTACAGGTGGCTCTCCATTACGCCTCTCCATTGTTTTGCGTGAAATTGTGCGAATTCAAAAATAATGTGGTGCATTATGGGATTCCACATCGCTCTGAAGCCGTTGAAGTGGCTATCGGAGGGTCTAATACACCCTCCATCATTTTCACTCCCTCAGCATAGGGACACTTGTGTATATGGCGGATGCGCGTGTGAATGCACAAATGGAGGGCTGAGGGCCAAAGGGACTGACAGAAAGAGAGAGAGAAGAGTCAGTGTGTTTGACAGAAAGAGAGAGAGAGAAGAACCAGTGTGTTTGACAGAAAGAGAGAAGAACCAGTGTGTTTGACAGAGAGAGAGAGAGAGAAGAACCAGTGTGTTTGACAGAAAGAGAGAGAGCAGAGCCAGTGTGTTTGACTGAGAGAGAGAGAAGAGTCAGTGTGTTTGACTGAGAGAGAGAAGTCAGTGTGTTTGACAGAGAGAGAGAAGAGCCAGTGTGTTTGACAGAAAGAGAGAGAGAAGAAGAACCAATGTGTTTGACAGAAAGAGAGAGAGAAGAAGAACCAGTGTGTTTGACAGAAAGAGAGAGAGAAGAAGAACCAATGTGTTTGACAGAAAGAGAGAGAGAAGAAGAACCAGTGTGTTTGACAGAAAGAGAGAGAAGAAGAACCAGTGTGTTTGACAGAAAGAGAGAGAGAGAAGAGTCAGTGTGTTTGACAGAGAGAGAGAGAGAGAAGAAGAACCAGTGTGTTTGACAGAAAGAGAGAGAGAGAAGAGTCAGTGTGTTTGACAGAGAGAGAGAGAAGAGTCAGTGTGTTTGACAGAGAGAGAGAGAGAGAGCAGAAGAGTCAGTGTGTTTGACAGAAAGAGGGAGAAGAACCAGTGTGTTTGACAGAAAGAGAGAGAAGAGCCAGTGTGTTTGACAGAGAGAGAGAGAAGAGTCAGTGTGTTTGACAGAAAGAGAGAGAGAGAATAGCCAGTGTGTTTGGGAATGAAGAATGATAGGAATTCATTACTCTGAACAGGTGGTGATTCGCCTATTAGGACCAGATGGTCTTTGTGGTCATTGACCCAATTACCATAGAGTGGTGTAGTTTGGGTAAAGTAATTTTTCAGAGCAAGTAGGAACTTGGCTGTGTCCTAAATGGCAACATATTCCCAATATAGTGTCCTACTTTGGAGCAGAGCCCTATGGGATATCTTATAGGCCCTGGTCAAAAGAAATGCACTATATAGAGACTAGGGGGCCATTTGGGATGCAGACCTTCTGTTTTTCCCTTAAAACCACTTAGGAATTCAGAGAAAGTACAACAGCTACACAAGCTTTAAATCATTCTACCTGTAGGACCGACCGAGAGGAGGGGGAATTGTGTTATTTGTGAAACTCTCTGTTATAATTAGTATGTTCCTGGTGTAGAAGTGGCATTAAGTTTGTTATAGTGGTCTACTAGGACCAAAGATAACACCTCAGTCCATATATCCTTATTGAACTAGTCTTGGCACTTTAGCTACCATTAAATCATATTAAAAGTAGCACAAAATAAATATCTTTAAAGCCATAATTCATTTTTTTCCCCAGGTTCAAAGTAACTAGTTGCCTCAAAAAATTGTAGGGAAAACTCCAAATGTATCATACTGAGGTGAATAGATTCCTGTGAGCACACCATTTACTTGTTCTATTAAACTGTGAATCCAATACAAAGACGTGTCATTTTCTGAAAGGGTCATTTAATTACTGTACCTCTGTTGAAGTTATACGTTTTGACAGACAAGCTGGGTTCAGCGACTCTGTGACAACCAATCAACTGCCCCGAATAGGATTCCTGGCATTATTATCACTTTTAGAAGAAGTGCATTGTGGGACTAAATTAAATTAGTGACAGCTCGTTGAGAAGGCAAGCAGGTAGGAATGGAATACATCTGTAGTACGGTGCTAAACACATTCTGGGTATTGTAAAGGAATAATAAAAATATATAATTTCATGACTACGTCAATGTTTAGATTTTATTCCACCTAGGAGCTGTGAATGTGTTAATACATCGTATAACATAGTACTAGGGCTGTAAATCCTATAATATAATACAAGGCCATTAGGAAAAACTGATTTCCTTTCAAGGAAGCTGCCTTCTTATAATACCAGGATTGATGTGTTTAATTTTCTGAAGAACCCTGGATGACCACAGCTGTTTAATCCCTGTGAACGGGATTAGGATCCTCCATCCAACTTTCAGCACAGTGCTGGATTAATACTTTCTCTTCTCTTGAAGTAACACAGCCACAAAGTAATCCCCAATTTCCCCACAACGTTTTCCTTGTAAGGTCATAACAATTAACCCACAGTTCTCATTATGATTCTGTTTAAATGCTCTAAAGTCTCAATAGTATTGGAGCATCTGTATTCATCTCTGTAAAAGACAAGCTAAATTGCCAACAACTACGTAAGGGGTGCATTAAAAGGTTGGAATGGTGATGATCATTTCTGTTCCCTCTTTCTATAAAAAGTAATCATTCTGCTATTGCTATCCTCTAGCACACATTCATCTATTGTATGTACATGTCCAGTTGGAGTCTTCAAGAAGTGGCTATGCTTCTCTACTTCATTTGAGCTGTACAGTAATTCAGTTCCATATGACCCATTTATCCCCCTGCTTAACGCTCAGTTAAGGTAATACTGTAAAACCTTGAATGAGTCGGCTGTCGGGTAAAAGTCATTCGTAGAAGTGGACTTCCAATGGGAATTAAGCATGAGACTCAGTGAATGTTATGCATTTATTGAAGAGCTTCTGTAACTTAGTGCCACAGTCCAGTAAAAATCATATTATGGATGGATGGATGGATGGATGGATGGATGGATGGATGGATGGATGGATGGATGGATGGATGGATGGATGGATGGATGGATGGATGGATGGATGGATGGATGGATGGATGGATGAAGGAAAATACAGTGATATCCTTGATGAAAGAGGGTATGAAATGTGTTTGATATCCAGTGGTGTTCTAAGGTTTTCTTCCCAAGGAGTAATGACAGCACATAAACCCAGGAGGATGCCCACAAAATCCCTTAAGGCATTAAAAACATACTACGTTAATGGGCTTATGGTTTTACTACCAAAGATAAATGTCTCTATTTATCCATTTATATTATGATGCTCGCCTTTCGCAATAGAAAATAGAGTGCATTCGGAAAGAATTCAGACCCCTTCACTTTTTCCACATTTTCAATCCATAAAAGGATTAAATAAATAAAAATCCTCATCAATCTACACACAATACCCCATAATGACAAAGCGAAAACACGGTTTTAGAAATGTTTGCACATTTACTACATCTAAACAACAGAAATACCTTATTTACATAAGTATTCAGATCCTTTGATATGAGACTGAAAATTGAGCTCAGGTGCATCTTGTTTCCATTGATCACCCATGTTTTTACAACTTGATTGGAGTCCACCTGTGGTCAATTCAATTGATTGGACATGATTTGGAAAATCACACAGTTGATAGTGCATGTCAGAGCAAAAACCAAGCCATGAGGTGGAAGGAATTGTCCGTAGAGCTCTGAGACAGGATTGTGTCGAGGCACAGAACTGGGGAAGTACTGAGTAAAGGGTCTGAATACTTATGTACATTTTCATTTTTTTAAATTTTAAATTTTACCTTTATTTAACTAGGCAAGTCAGTTAATTAAGAACAAATTCTTATTTTCAATGACGGCCTAGGAACAGTGGGTTAATTGCCTGTTCAGGGGCAGAATGACAGATTTGTACCTTGTCAGCTCGGGGATTTGAACTTGCAACCTTTCGGTTACTAGTCCAACGGTCTAACCACTAGTTCATATTTTTTTATATTTGCAAACATTTCTAAAAACCTGCTTTTTTTTGTCGTTATGGGGTATTGTGTGTGTAGATTGATGAAAAAAACGATTTAATACATTTTAGAATAAGGCTGTAACGTGACACAGCAGTGGAAAAATTGAAGGGGTCTGAATACTTTCCGAACGCGGGTCAAAGCAACAGACAGCGTTCTCTTTCAGATGCTAACAACGAACTTCAAAGATTTCTAAATGTTTATCCACCACATTGTCAGACAGTAAACATGGTCAGAGATACAGTGTTGTTTTTTAGAAGAATCACATTAGTGGAAACGGAGGGTGTTCTCAGGGCAGGCCTGGTTGTAGCTAGATATGTTCCAGTCGCGTTTTGTTTTTGTTGATGCATTTTAGCTAACCCTAACCCTGTTCCTATCCCTAACCCTGTCCCTAACCCTGTCCCTAACCCTGTCCCTAACCCTATCCCTAACCCTAACCCTATCCCTAACCCTAACCCTGTCCCTGTCCCTATCCCTGTCCCTGTCCCTATCCCTATCCCTGTCCCTATCCCTAACCCTATCCCTATCCCGAACCCTGTCCCTAACCCTATCCCTAACCCTATCCCTAACCCTGTCCCTATCCCTATCCCTATCCCTATCCCTATCCCTAACCCTGTCCCTAACCCTATCCCTAACCCTATCCCTAACCCTATCCCTATCCCTAACCCTATCCCTATCCCTATCCCTAACCCTGTCCCTAACCCTGTCCCTAACCCTATCCCTAACCCTATCCCTAACCCTATCCCTAACCCTGTCCCTATCCCTAACCCTATCCCTGACCCTATCCCTAACCCTGTCCCTATCCCTAACCCTGTCCCTAACCCTGTCCCTAACCCTATCCCTAACCCTATCCCTAACCCTGTCCCTAACCCTATCCCTAACCCTATCCCTAACCCTGTCCCTAACCCTATCCCTAACCCTATCCCTAACCCTGTCCCTAACCCTGTCCCTAACCCTATCCCTAACCCTGTCCCTAACCCTGTCCCTATCCCTAACCCTAACCCTGTCCCTGTCCCTGTCCCTATCCCTAACCCTGTCCCTAACCCTATCCCTAACCCTATCCCTAACCCTGTCCCTAACCCTGTCCCTAACCCTATCCCTAACCCTATCCCTAACCCTGTCCCTAACCCTGTTCCTAACCCTATCCCTAACCCTGGTCCTAACCTGAACCTCATTCTCCTAACCTGTTACGAAAAGTCCCTTCTGCTAGTGAAAACTGGCAGACCTGCCCCGAGAACAGCGTAGGTTCTGAGTAACGCGATACTTGTGAAGGGCTCGTCAGCAACCTTCACCACCGAATCTAGATTTGCTTTCCATGTCTAATTTTGTAGATGGTGAAAACCAATGTCACCACTGGCAATACATGATCACACAGCAAACATTCAGCTAGTTAGAGATAAGCTCAATTATGCACGTTGGAGCCCCAACATATACTAATTACCCTGTTGGAGTGTGCCATAATTATCTCTAATGGATTTAACAGAGGAGAACGCTCATGTTGTCACTTAGAGGGGGGCGTGTGTGTGTGTGTGTGTGTGTGTGTGTGTGTGTGTGTGTGTGTGTGTGTGTGTGTGTGTGTGTGTGTGTGTGTGTGTGTGTGTGTGTGTGTGTGTGTGTGTGTGTGTGTGTGTGTGTGTGTGTGTGTGTGTGTGTGCGTGCATCGGTGTGAAAGACATTTGACTAATGATCTGCCCTTCCTTGACATGGCAGCAGACAGACAGTCAGAGGGGAAGAATGAAGGAGAATGCCACAGGACAATGTTTCAGTTCACACAGGGAGTGGATGTAGAGTTACAGGCACCGGGGTAACCTTTACCCCTGTGATTCTGCTACAGATTGGGGTTTAATGCTCTGCTGAGCGTTGGACCTAAGCCTCATAACAGCCCTGGGGAAGAGTCCCCTTGTTCTAAAGAGAATGCAAACATCCCTATAGGCCACTTATATTCCAAACTATACCTTGAAGCCAGTTCCACTGCTCACCCTAATCAGGGACTGATTGAGATCTGGGACACCAGGCGGGTGCTATTAATGATCAGGTAGAAGATAATAGCTATAGGCTATTATCTATCCCCAACATCAGTTATACATACCTGCAGTTCATGCAGTATACAATACATAGTGTTACTGGGGTGACTCTGCTTTGTATAAAGGGATGTTGAACATTCCTATACCAGTAGATTATAGGGTTCTATCTCCTACATCACTGGTTATCCTATCGATTCCATAGGCTACTGTCTATCTCCTACATCACTGGTTATCCTATATATTCCATATGCTACTGTCTATCTCCTACATCACTGGTTATCCTATCGATTCCATAGGCTACTGTCTATCTCCTACATCAGTAGTTATCCTATAGATTCCATAGGCTACTGTCTATCTCCTACATCACTGGTTATCCTATAGATTCCATAGGCTACTGTCTATCTCCTACATCACTAGCTATCATATAGATTCCATAGGCTACTGTCTATCTCCTACATAACTGGTTATCCTATAGATTCCATAGGCTACTGTCTATCTCCTACATCACTGGTTATCCTATAGATTCCATAGGCTACTGTCTATCTCCAACATCACTGGTTATCCTATAGATTCCATAGGATACTGTCTATCTCCTACATCACTGGTTATTCTATAGATTCCATAGGCTACTGTCTATCTCCTACATTACTGGTTATCCTATAGATTCCATAGGCTACTGTATCTCCTACATCACTGGTTATTCTATAGATTCCATAGGCTACTGTCTATCTCCTACATCACTGATTATCCTATCGATTCCATAGGCTACTGTCTATCTCCCACATCACTGGTTATCCTATAGATTCCATAGGCTACTGTCTATCTCCAACATCACTGGTTATCCTATAGATTCCATAGGATACTGTCTATCTCCTACATCACTGGTTATCCTATAGATTCCATAGGCTACTGTCTATCTCCTACATCACTGGTTATCCTATAGATTCCATAGGATACTGTCTATCTCCAACATCACTGGTTATCCTATAGATTCCATAGGATACTGTCTATCTCCTACATCACTGGTTATTCTATAGAGTCCATATGCTACTGTCTATCTCCTACATAACTGGTTATCCTATAGATTCCATAGGCTACTGTCTATCTCCTACATCACTGGTTATTCTATAGATTCCATAGGCTACTGTCTATCTCCTACATTACTGGTTATCCTATAGATTCCATAGGCTACTGTATCTCCTACATCACTGGTTATTCTATAGATTCCATAGGCTACTGTCTATCTCCTACATCACTGATTATCCTATCGATTCCATAGGCTACTGTCTATCTCCCACATCACTGGTTATCCTATAGATTCCATAGGCTACTGTCTATCTCCAACATCACTGGTTATCCTATAGATTCCATAGGATACTGTCTATCTCCTACATCACTGGTTATCCTATAGATTCCATAGGCTACTGTCTATCTCCAACATCACTGGTTATCCTATAGATTCCATAGGATACTGTCTATCTCCAACATCACTGGTTATCCTATAGATTCCATAGGATACTATCTATCTCCTACATCACTGGTTATTCTATAGAGTCCATAGGCTACTGTCTATCTCCTACATAACTGGTTATCCTATAGATTCCATAGGCTACTGTCTATCTCCTACATAACTGGTTATCCTATAGATTCCATAGGCTACTGTCTATCTCCTACATAACTGGTTATCCTATAGATTCCATAGGCTACTGTCTATCTCCTACATCACTAGTTATCCTATAGAGTCCATAGGCTACTGTCTATCTCCTACATCACTAGTTATCCTATAGATTCCATAGGCTACTGTCTATCTCCTACATCACTAGTTATCCTATAGATTCCATAGGCTACTGTCTATCTCCTACATCACTAGTTATCCTATAGATTCCATAGGCTACTGTATCTCCTACATAACTGGTTATCCTATAGATTCCATAGGCTACTGTCTATCTCCTACATAACTGGTTATCCTATAGATTCCATAGGCTACTGTCTATCTCCTACATCACTAGTTATCCTATAGATTCCATAGGCTACTGTCTATCTCCTACATCACTAGTTATCCTATAGATTCCATAGGCTACGGTCTATCTCCTACATCACTGGTTATCATATAGATTCCATAGGCTACTGTCTATCTCCTACATAACTGGTTATCCTATAGATTCCATAGGCTACTGTCTATCTCCTACATCACTAGTTATCCTATAGATTCCATAGGCTACTGTCTATCTCCTACATCACTAGTTATCCTATAGATTCCATAGGCTACTGTCTATCTCCTACATCACTAGTAGGCCACATGGACATGTTCTTAAAGTAACTGTCCAGTGTTTCCAGATTTCTATGAGCTATTTCATATAATTAATTAACAATATGAGTGAAATAGTTTTCCTTATTTAGTACGTTAAAAAACATATTTTCTGTGTTACAGTGGTGTGGGCGTACCCCAACAACAACATGGTGTGGATATATACCATTCAATAAAAAAATAAATGACAAGTAAACAGCTGATTGGCCAGCTCAGACAATGAGACATCTCTGCCAAAAACATGACGTGACCTTCTGTGAGGAAATGGCAAGCATTTTTTAAATGGTCTGTTTGAGATAGTAGTTTGTGGTGGGATTTTTAAAGTATTTTCTTCTTCACTTTTTTCCTTTGACCACAAATACGAGTATAGGATGAGTCAACAACATTATTTGTGTATGAGTTTTTAAAGGTAGATTCAGCAATACAACATACATACAGAAAGTAAACAGCATAGTGGGTCAGTTTCTGCAACAACCATGAAAGCGCATGGCTCAACTTCTTCGCTGTTTTGGCGCCCTGGATACCACGCTGCAAAGCGTGAAGCGAACCCATGCACGTGCGCAGATACTGTGTGTGACTGTGTGAGAGCGAAGTCTTGCATCTCACTCATCTCAATATCTGCAGTGCTGCTCGTGGCAACGTCATTTTGCTGAGTCTAGCTTTTAAAGTGAGATTTTCCCTGGACAGTTACTTTAAAGCTACAGTCCTCAATTGAAACAATAACAAGCCTGTTTCTATTTTGGTAAGCAATTGAGGGATGGGCCTGGATAATAAAAAAACGGGGGAAAATTATTTAACCATTATTTAACGTTGCAAGTAAGTTAAGAACAAATTCTTACTTAGAATGGCAGCCTCATGTGGAACAGTGGGTTAACTGCCTTGTTCAGGGGCAGAACAACAGATTTTTACCTTGTCAGCTCAGGGATTCGATCCAGCAACCTTTCGGTTACTAGCCCAACTCTCTAACCACCGCCCCAGAAAAGTAACCATTCAAATTTGTAGACTGACCTATGGATGCAAGGACTGACCATCCATGATATCAAAATGATAGTTTTAACCATGTTTTGACACTATACAGTGTTTGTTTACATTTACTTTGTTTACACATGTTATATTTTGGGTTCTGTATGACAGCTGAACTAAGCTCATGAGGCATTTATAAGTTCTTCAAAAATCTATGGGTGTATACAGTATGATTCATTTATGAGTTCTGTTCTTCTAGAATCTATAGGTATATACAATATCATTAATTTATATGTACAAAAATGTAGCAATTAAGGATTTTAGCTTGGACACACTCTAAAAATGTAAAAAACAAACATTATTTGGATATTTTCTCAAAGTTATTATAACCATTATGGCCCTGGGCATGTCCTTATACTAATGTAGGCTACAGTCAGTGGCCGTCAGTGTCTTATTCACACATTAGCCAGAGGATTTAGGAGGTCCAGCAGTTCACTGAGCTAAGCTAGGGTCCCATCCTGCTTCCCTTACAGCTGTTCTGAGCCTGTTGTATTCAACACAGCGCTCCAACAGCCGCAGAGAGAGAGGTGGATAGTATTACCCGATAATTGGCAAGCTACAAGTCCCAGATCTACAGTAACCCTGTTTCACTGTGTTAGGGCCTTGTTTGACGAGGGGAAACATCATTTCTGCTAGCTGCTTCAACATGGTCTCATTAGAATATGTAAAAAATTGTGACATTTAACCATTGTAGTTCTA
Source organism: Salvelinus namaycush (assembly GCF_016432855.1). Lineage (NCBI taxonomy): Eukaryota > Metazoa > Chordata > Actinopteri > Salmoniformes > Salmonidae > Salvelinus > Salvelinus namaycush. Next base: position 17,291 of record NW_024057738.1, on the reverse strand, counting down.
TGTCAACCAAATAAACGTGAATTTATTTTAACACATTTTAACACATTTATAGCAAAGACCTGGGGAATAGTTACAAGGGAGAGGAGTGAGGATGAATGAGCCAATTGGAACCTGGGGATGATTAGGTGGCCAGATTTGGAATTTAGCCAGGACACCGGGGATAACACCCCTACTCTTACAATAAGTGCCATGGGATCTTTAGTGACCACAGAGAGGCAGGACACCCGTTTAACATCCCATCAGGAAGACAGAAACCTACACAGGGCAATGTCCCTAATCACTGCCCTGGGACATTTGTATTTATGTTTTAGACCAGAGTGCCTCCTACTGGCCCTCCAACACCACATCCAGCAGCATCTGGTCTCCCATCCAGGGACTGACCCTGCTTAGCTTCAGAGGCAAGCAGCAGTGGGATGCAGGGTGGTATGCTGTATCGATATGACAATAATTAGTCCAATTAAGGAACTATTGCTACAAACTAAGCTTAATCAAGGCCTATTCATGTTGTCCCAATCATACCACCATTCCTTGGCTGCAACATTAAGGAAAATATTATAGCCATGTCTGTGACTTGTTCAGGGAATTTTTCGAAAAAGTGCAATTTTAACCATACTTACTTGCCATAGACGTGGGAGAAACAAGCTGCTACTAAAAGAACAGCCACTGACTGTATAGCCAATTAGAGACCAGCCACTGACTGTACAGCCAATTAGAGACCAGCGACTGACTAGCCAGCCAATTAGAGACCAGCCACTGACTGGCCAGCCAATTAGAGACCAGCCACTGACTGGCCAGCCAATTAGAGACCAGCGACTGACTGGCCAGCCAATTAGAGACCAGCGACTGACTGGCCAGCCAATTAGAGACCAGCGACTGACTGGCCAGCCAATTAGAGACCAGCCACTGACTGGCCAGCCAATTATAGACCAGCCACTGACTGTACAGCCAATTAGAGACCAGCGACTGACTGTACAGCCAATTAGAGACCAGCAACTGACTGTACAGCCAATTAGAGACCAGCGACTGACTGTACAGCCAATTAGAGACCAGCGACTGACTGTACAGCCAATTAGAGACCAGCCACTGACTGTATAGCCAATTAGAGACCAGCCACTGAGTGTATAGCCAATTAGTGACCAGCTACTGACTGTACAGACAATTATAGACCAGCCACTGACTGTATAGCCAATTAGAGACCAGCCACTGACTGTACAGACAATTATAGACCAGCCACTGACTGTACAGCCAATAAGACAAGCAGTCACTAACTAAATGACCAATAAGGGAGCAGCAGCTACTGACTGTATCATGTCTTCCTTTGCAGGGAGAGACCGGGAAAGATGGGTTCCCTGGAAACTCAAGCCAGAAGGTACAGTATGTTACCATGGAAATATTTTATATTTATACAATATACTGTATATGAGATATTTCACAACTCACATATCTGTTTGAACATGATAAACTCTTTAAACATAACAGAGAGTCAGAGAGTGTCCTGTCAGCTGGGTCTGAACATGGTCTAGTACCTTCAGTTCACCAGGACCACTCTAAAGCATCATCACCCTCTAAACCCTCCTCTAGGGCCTTTAGACGTTGAAGTTGAAGAACACATCACACACATCACACACACCACACAGCACACACCACACAGCACACAGCACGCACCACACACACAGGGACATATTTGCCTATGAAACTCGATCCAATCTAATGACATAACACGTAAAAGGCGCGGCCCACCCAAACATTGTCCTATACTTGATAAGGTTTGAGAATTGGCTAAAGCTGGTCTGCGTTACTCAACACTGCACATGACATGCAAAGTCTATATCAAGTGTCATAACATTCATATTGAGATTGATGGTGGTGTGACTTGGCCTACTCTGTGTGGTTGGTGTGGTTTCCATCCTAACTGTATTAGCTACCACAGAGCACTGTTTTGCTGTTTTAGAGATGTCTTAAGGCCAACCCTTTTACTGTGTGTGTGTGTGTGTGCGCGCTTTCGTGTGTGTGCGCGTGCATGCCTAATCCTAATTGTGCGTGTGTGTTATATTTCTCCCTCAGGGTGACCAGGGTGTTTCTGGCTTCCCAGGTCTGGATGGTATTCCTGGACAGAAGGTGAGTCAGACTGGTGGCTTGTTTGGAATGTTCATGATCTGTAAAATATAATGTTACTGTTTAAAACCACTTTACTGTTATTCTCCCACTACATATAATCTGTAAGATATAAGGTTACTGTTTAAAACCACTTTACTGTTATTCTCCCACTACATATAATCTGTAAAATATAATGTTACTGTTTTAAACCACTTTACTGTTATTCTCCCACTACATATAATCTGTAAGATATAAGGTTACTGTTTAAAACCACTTTACTGTTATTCTCCCACTACATATAATCTGTAAGATATAATGTTACTGTTTAAACCACTTTACTGTTATTCTCCCACTACATATAATCTGTGAGAGGGTTTTCTATGTCCTGGAGTGGTGTTGGACTAAGGTTCAACTAAAGTAGCATAATACTATCCCCTTCATCAGCTATCATGATAAAACTATCTCCTTCATCAGCTATCATGATAATAACAATATCCCCTTCATCAGCTATCATGATAATACTATCCCCTTCATCAGCTATCATGATAATACTTTCTCCTTCATCAGCTATTATGATAATAACAATATCCCCTTCATCAGCTATCATGATAATAATACTATCCTCTTCATCAGACTATCATGATAATACTATCCCCATCATCAGCTATCATGATACTACTATCTCCTTCATCAGACTATCCCCTTCATCAGCTATCATGATAATAACAATATCCCCTTCATCAGCTATCATGATAATACTATCCCCTTCATCAGCTATAGTGATAGTAATACTATCCCATTCATCAGCTATCATGATAATACTATCTCCTTCATCGGACTATCATGATAATACTACTATCTCCTTCATCGGACTATCATGATAATACTACTATCTCCTTCATCGGACTATCATGATAATAACAATAACACTATCATGATAATACTATCCTCATCATCAGCTATCATGATAATACTACCTCCTTCATCAGACTATCCCCTTCATTAGCTATCATGATAATAACAATATCCCCTTCATCAGCTATCATGATAATACTATCTCCTTCATCGGACTATCATGATAATAACAATATCCCCTTCATCAGCTATCATGATAATACTATCCCCTTCATCAGCTATCATGATAATAATACTATCCTCTTCATCAGACTATCATGATAATACTATCCCCTTCATCAGCTATCATGATAATACTATCTCCTTCATCAGACTATCCCCTTCATCAGTTATCATGATAATACTATCACCTTCATCAGATATCATGATAACACTATCTCCTTCATCAGCTATTATGATAAAATAATCTAATTCATCAGCTATTATGATAATAACAATGTCCCCTTCATCAGCTATTATGAGTTGGTGGTGGTGTTAGTGGTGATGGTGGTGGTGTTAGTGGTGATGGTGGGGGTGTTAGTGGTGATGGCGGGGGTGATGGTGGTTATGGTGGGGGTGGTGGTGGTGGTGTCAGTGGTGATGGTGGTGGTTATGGTGGGGGTGGTGGTGGTTATGGTGGTGGTGTTAGTGGTGATGGTGGTGGTTATGGTGGTGATGGTGGTTATGGTGGGGGTGGTGGTGGGGGTGATGGTGGTTATGGTGGGGGTGAGGGTGATGGTTATGGTGGGGGTGATGGTGGTGGGGTTAGTGGTGATGGTGGGGGTGATGGTGTTAGTGGTGATGGTGGTGGCTATGGTGGGGGTGATGGTGGTGGTTATGATGGTGGTGGTGTTAGTGGTGATGGTGGTGTTAGTGGTGGTGGTGGTGGTGACTACGGTGGTGATGGTGGTGGTACTATCACCTTCATCAGCTATCATGATCAAATAATCTAATTCATCACCTATCATGATAACACTATCTCCTTCATCAGCTACCATAATAACACTATCGCCTTCATCAGCTATTATGATAATAACAATGTCCCCTTCATCAGCTATTATGAAATGGTGGTGGTGATGGTGGTGGTGTTAGTGGTGATGGTGGGGGTGATGGTGGTTATGGTGGGGGTGGTGGTGGTGGTGTTAGTGGTGATGGTGGGGGGTGGTGGTGGTGGTGTTAGTGGTTATGGTGGGGGTGATGGTGGTGGTGGTGGTGTTAGTGGTGTTAGTGGTGATGGGGGTGGTGGTGGTGGTTATGGTGATGGTGTTAGTGGTGATGGTGTTGGTTATGGTGGGGGTGGTGGTGGGGGTGTTAGTGGTGATGGTGGTGGTGTTAGTGGTGATGGCGGGGGTGATGGTGGTTATGGTGGGGGTGGTGGTGGTGGTGGTAGTGGTGATGGTGGGGGTGATGGTGGGGGTGGTGGTGGTGTTTATGGTGGTGGTGTTAGTGGTGATGGTGTTGGTTATGGTGGGGGTGGTGGTGGGGGTGATGGTGGTTATGGTGATGGTTATGGTGGGGGTGATGGTGGTGGTTTTAGTGGTGATGGTGGTGGTTATGGTGGGGGTGATGATGGGGGTGATGGTGGTGGTGTTAGTGGTGATGGTGGGGGGTGATGGTGTTAGTGGTGATGGTGGTGGCGGTGGTGGTGGTGGTTATGGTGGTGATGGTGGTGTTAGTGGTGTTAGTGGTGATGGTGGTGGCTATGGTGGGGGTGATGGTGGTGGTTATGATGGTGGTGGTGTTAGTGGTGATGGTGGTGTTAGTGGTGGTGGTGGTGGTGACTACGGTGGTGATGGTGGTGGTACTATCACCTTCATCAGCTATCATGATCAAATAATCTAATTCATCACCTATCATGATAACACTATCTCCTTCATCAGCTACCATAATAACACTATCGCCTTCATCAGCTATTATGATAATAACAATGTCCCCTTCATCAGCTATTATGAATTGGTGGTGGTGATGGTGGTGGTGTTAGTGGTGATGGTGGGGGTGATGGTGGTTATGGTGGGGGTGGTGGTGGTGGTGTTAGTGGTGATGGTAAGGGGGTGGTGGTGGTGTTAGTGGTGATGGTGGGGGTGATGGTGGTGGTGTTAGTGGTGATGGGGGTGGTGGTGGTGGTTATGGTGATGGTGTTAGTGGTGATGGTGTTGGTTATGGTGGGGGTGGTGGTGGGGGTGTTAGTGGTGATGGTGGTGGTGTTAGTGGTGATGGCGGGGGTGATGGTGGTTGTGGTGTTTATGGTGGTGGTGTTAGTGGTGATGGTGTTGGTTATGGTGGGGGTGATGGTGATGGTGGTTATGGTGATGGTTATGGTGGTGGTGGTGGTTTTAGTGGTGTTAGTGGTGATGGTGGTGGTTATGGTGGGGGTGGTGGTGGTGTTTATGGTGGTGGTGTTAGTGGTGATGGTGTTGGTTATGGTGGGGGTGGTGGTGGTGGTGGGGGTGATGGTGGTTATGGTGATGGTTATGGTGGGGGTGATGGTGGTGGTTTTAGTGGTGATGGTGGTGGTTATGGTGGGGGTGATGGTGATGGTTATGGTGGGGGTGATGGTGGTGGTGTTAGTGGTGATGGTGGGGTGATGGTGTTAGTGGTGTTAGTGGTGATGGTGGGGGCGGTGGTGGTGGTGGTTATGGTGGTGATGGTGGTGGTGTTAGTGGTGGTGACTACGGTGGTGATTATGGTGGTGATTGTGGTGGTGTTAGTGGTGGTGGTGGTGATTACGGTGGTGGTTATGGTGGGGGTGGTGGTGGTGATTACGGTGGGGGTGTTAGTGGTGGTGGTGGTGGTGGTTATGGTGGTGATGGTGGTGATGTTAGGGGTGGTGGTGGTGGTTATGGTGGTGTTAGTGGTGGTGGTGTTAGTGATGATGGTGGTGGTGGTAAGGGTGGTGGTGATGGTGGTTAACCTGTCTGGCTCCGGCGTTCCGCTAGCGGAACTCCTCCCACATTCCACTGAAAAGGCAGAGCGCGAAATTCAAAAGATATTTTTTAGAAATATTTAACTTTCACACATTAACAAGTCCAATACAGCAAATGAAAGATACACATCTTGTGAATCCAGTCAACATGTCCGATTTTTAAAATGTTTTACAGCGAAAACACCACATATATTTATGTTAGCTCACCACCAAATACAAAAAAGGACAGACATTTTTCACAGCACAGGTAGCATGCACAAAGCCAACCTAACTAACCAAGAACCAACCAAACTAACCAAGAAACAACTTCATCAGATGACAGTCTTATAACATGTTATACAATAAATCTATGTTTTGTTCGAAAAATGTGCATATTTGAGGTATAAATCAGTTTTACATTGCAGCTACCATCACAGCTACCGTCAGAAATAGAACCGAAGCAGCCAGAGTAATTACAGACACCAACGTCAAATACCTAAATACTCATCATAAAACATTTCTGAAAAATCGAAGGTGTACAGCAAATTAAAGACAAACATCTTGTGAATCCAGCCAATATTTCCGATTTTTTAAGTGTTTTACAGCGAAAACACAATATAGCATTATATTAGCTTACTACAATAGCCTACCACACTACCGCATTCATTCATCAAGGCACGTTAGCGATAGCAATAGGCACGTTAGCGATAGGGAATAAACCAGCAAAAGATACTAATTTTCACTAACCTTCATAAACCTTCATCAGATGACAGTCCTATAACATCAGGTTATACATACACTTATGTTTTGTTCGAAAATGTGCATATTTAGAGCTGAAATCAGTGGTTATACATTGTGCTAACGTAGCATCTTTTTCCCAGAATGTGCAGATATTTTTATGACACTCCAACTATTCTGACCAAATAATTATTCATAAACGTTACTAGAAAATACATGTTGTATAGGAAATGATAGATACACTAGTTCTTAATGCAATCGCCGTGTTAGAATTCTAAAAATAACTTCATTACGACATCCAGCTTAGGTATAGCGAGAGAGTACCCAAAATCTGGGCGCAAACGACTAGTACAACATGTTCGACAGATATATGAAATAGCATCATAAAATGGGTCCTACTTTTGATGATCTTTCATCAGAATGTTGTACAAGGGGTCCTTTGTCGGGAACAATCGTTGTTTGGATTTAGAATGTCCTCTTCTCCAGTCAATTAGCACGGAAAGCTAGCAAAGTAGCGCGAAGCTCTCCTTCCTGAACAAAGGCACACAACGCAACACGCCTAACGTCCCGAATAAATTTCAATAATCTAATAAAACTATATTGAAAAAACATACTTTACGATGATATTGTCACATGTATCAAATAAAATCAAAGCCGGAGATATTAGTCGTCCATAACGACAGCTTATCAGAAGGCAAATCCAGGTCCCTTCACGCGCTCTCCAGAAAACAGGAAACTGGTGACACGTCATGCCGAGAGCTTTTATTCGACCCCAGATCAAGTTATACACTCCATTTCTTCTCTCACTGCCTGTCGACATCTAGTGGAAGACGTATGAAGTGCATCTATACTAATAAATATCAAGGACATTAATAGGCAGGCCCTAGAACAGAGCATCGATTTCAGATTTTCCACTTCCTGTCAGGAAGTTTGCTACAAAATGAGTTCTGTTTTACTCACAGATATAATTCAAACGGTTTTAGAAACTAGAGAGTGTTGTCTATCCAATAGTAATAATAATATGCATATTGTACGAGCAAGAATTGAGTACGAGGCCGTTTAATTTGGGCACGATTTTCCCCCAAAGTGAAAACAGCGCCCTCTGTCCTCAACAGGTTTAAGGTGGTGGTGGTGATGGTGGTGGTGGTGATTACGGTGGTGGTTATGGTGGTGGTGGTGATTACGGTGGTGGTTATGGTGATGGTGGTGGTGGTAATTACGGTGGTGATTACGGTGGGGGTGGTGGTGGTGATTATGGTGGGGGTGATGGTGATAGTGGTGGTGACTCGCTCCTTCTCTCCACAGTGTGTTTCTGTAGTGCAGGGCTCTCCAACCCTCTTCTGTCGGTTTTCTCTCCAACCCCAGTTGTAACTAACTGGATTCAGCATATCAACCAGCTAATTATTAGAATCTGGTTCACTAGATAACGGTTGGAGCAAAAACCTCAAGAAGGGTAGCTTTCCAGGAACAGGGTTTGTTGTGAATCTACAGGAGGGTATAGCTCTCCAGGAACAGGGTTGGTGTGAACCTACAGGATGGTAGCTCTCCAGGAACAGGGTTGGAGCAAAAACCTCAAGGAGGGTAGCTCTCCAGGAACAGGGTTGGAGTGAAAACCTACAGGACGGTAGCTCTCCAGGAACAGGGTTGGTGTGAAAACCTACAGGACGGTAGCTCTCCAGGAACAGGATTTGCACTCAGGACACAAAGGGATTTACACACAGAGCCATAGTCCCTTAGGAGGGAGATAGGACTTATTCTATATCCTCTCCTCATGTATTTACAGTATTGTATACCCTCTGATTCAATGTCTCATGTACCCTCTCAGAACTGCTTCAATACAGGGTCAGAGGAGAATAACAAAGGATTAGCTTTTACATCTTGTAAACACAAGTGAATATCATACACTCACCAGAGAAATATTTCTGTGTATGTAAATATACATTAGTCATAGAGTTGTGGCTGTTCCTTAAGCATGAGATATTGGACAGTATGGAATATGTACTGTACATGTATATACAGTAAGGTGTATGGGAAATAGTCCTGCTCTTATTCTTTATAACCTGAGGTGATGTGTAATTCTGTTTTGACGTTGACTCGAGGCGCTAAACATTGTTGACGTGTGAACGAAGGCCCATTCAGAGCTGCACTGACCCCTACGGCACAGACCTCAGTGAAACTACCAAGATATTTCTCCTCATGAACGAGGAGACCTTCAATGTTTCTTATTTAGCATTTCAACTTTCAACCTTGTAATTTCAGGGGGAGGCAGGATCAAACGGGTCTAAGGGGATCGATGGAGCAATGGCAAGTACACACACACACACACGGAAACGTACACACACACACACATATTACATAATGGTAAATGTATCTGGTTTCACTCTCTGTCATGTATAAACACCAGTTCGTCGAAACGTGCAACGTCTCACTGTAGTGGATATACCGTTATTCATATTCCAAGCATGTGAAGTCCCACTGTAGTGGATATACCGTTATTCATAGTCCAAGCATGCGAAGTCCCACTGTAGTGGATATACCGTTATTCATAGTCCAAGCATGTGAAGTCCCACTGTAGTGGATATACCGTTATTCATATTCCAAGCATGTGAAGTCCCACTGTAGTGGATATACTGTTATTCATAGTCCAAGCATGTGAAGTCCCACTGCAGTGGATACATGGTTATTAATATGTAGCATATGTCTTCTGTTGTTAGATATATTTTATTTTAAAGGTTTTTCTAGCACAGGTTTTCTAATACATCTCTGAAGGATCTCCATTCTTTCATAACCCAAGGCCTTTTCCCCTGTCATCTCAAGACTAACACAATAGCTATTCATACATGCAACCATGAAGGTACACAGTGTATTCTGTGATTATCTGGTGATAATGTCGAATGTGGATTGAACTCTAATAACTTGGTCTCATGTGAAGGACGTGTCTGGAATGTATATATCACAGCTCTTACCTAGTCTCTGCACCTACAGTAAAACAGCATGCGTTCATGCAAGGTTTCAGGGAAATGAACCTATAGGCTGCAGGCAGCATGAGTATCACATGGGGGTGTGGGAAGCTTCCTCCTCAGCCTGAACTGTCCACACTTGCGTCAGAAAATATCTCGCTTTTTCGTTTGGCACCGACTGGTAAGTTGGTTCAGGAGGGCGGTCACATGTGCTAGCAAGGCAGAGGTTCTGGGTTGGAGCATCGGTGTGAGCCATATCGGGAGGAAGTGGTACTCTCTAAGCAAGCAGCATGACGTCCTTTAGACATGCATTCATGCAAGGGTTCAGGGAAATAGTCAGGAATGCTGCATTATGTCGGGCTGGTCTCAGAGGAGTGAGCTACAGCACAAACAGATCTGGGACCAGAATAGAATTGTGTAGCATTTGCATAATTTGTTCTTTCATAATGGTGGTGTGGCTTTATGGGCCAAAGGCTGGATATGTTTAGAATAAATATCGTAAAAAGACTTCAGTAGACTATGAAATTACAGGAAAATAAAGCTATGCTTTCAGGGAAATGGTCTGTATTTTGTGGCTTTTGCATAATTAGTTCCTTCGTAATGGCATTGTGGCTCCACTAAGTATTGGGCTGAGCAGATGGACAGTTTAAAATGGCATAATGAAAGAGACTCTTTTCATCACCATATCCTCTCTGATTAGGCCAATAGACTGAGGGAGAAATCTGTCCCTCTGGCACAGTGTACAATACACTGACTGGCCTGCTCAGTACGACATACAGGGACTGGGCTGCCTGCTCAGTACAACATACAGGGACTGGGCTGCCTGCTCAGTACGACCTACAGGGACTGCTACTGAATAGCGATACAGAGGGAAACAGCATAGACACTAAACTAAACAGTCACTGTTAAGGCTGTTGAGATTACACTGAGATAAACAGTTCTATGGATGATATCCAATGGGTCGAATGAACAAGTTTTTGAATAAACCACTTAAAAAGGCTTTATAGAGCACTCATAGGGTCTTTATAAGCTCTCCATACTGTAGCTAGTTTGTAAGCATCTGGATGTATACAGAGTGCCTCACTGTGTAGCAGAGCTGGCACAGGATACTAGGTGACGTACTGTAGAGGAGAATGGCACAGCTTATATAGGCTTCTTAGTGCATAATGGCTTCATTAGCCCTCCATAGCCATTTTGTAAACAGAGTTTTGCTGTGTAGCAGAGCTGGCAATGCATAGGATACCAGGTGCAGTGGTGAAACATGACATACTGTAGAGGGGATACCTCGGGGGTACTTAGTTCTTGACCTTCAGGACAGCTAGTTGGTCACACAGACTGGGTTGGTTCCTCTGTGGGCTGACCTCAACACAACAGCCCATTGGTCACACAGACTGGGTTGGTTCCTCTGTGGGCTGACCTCAACACAACAGCCCATTGGTCACACAACCTGGGTTGGTTCCTCTGTGGGCTGACCTCAACACAACAGCTCATTGGTCACACAGACTGGGTTGGTTCCTCTGTGGGCTGACCTCAACACAACAGCCCATTGGTCACACAGACTGGGTTGGTGCCTCTGTGGGCTGACCTCAACACAACAGCCCATTGGTCACACAGACTGGGTTGGTTCCTCTGTGGGCTGACCTCAACACAACAGCCCATTGGTCACACAGACTGGGTTGGTTCCTCTGTGGGCTGACCTCAACACAACAGCTCATTGGTCACACAGACTGGGTTGGTTCCTCTGTGGGATGACCTCAACACAACAGCTCATTGGTCACACAGACTGGGTTGGTTCCTCTGTGGGCTGACCTCAACACAACAGCTCATTGGTCGTACAGACTGGGTTGGTTCCTCTGTGGGCTGACCTCAACACAACAGCCCATTGGTCACACAGACTGGGTTGGTTCCTCTGTGGGCTGACCTCAACACAACAGCCCATTGGTCACACAGACTGGGTTGGTTCCTCTGTGGGCTGACCTCAACACAACAGCCCATTGGTCACAGACTGGGTTGGTTCCTCTGTGGGCTGACCTCAACACAACAGCTCATTGGTCACAGACTGGGTTGGTTCCTCTGTGGGATGCCTCAACACAACAGCTCATTGGTCACACAGACTGGGTTGGTTCCTCTGTGGGCTGACCTCAACACAACAGCTCATTGGTCATACAGACTGGGTTGGTTCCTCTGTGGGCTGACCTCAACACAACAGCCCATTGGTCACACAGACTGGGTTGGTTCCTCTGTGGGCTGACCTCAACACGGCAGCTCATTGGTCACAGACTGGGTTGGTTCCTCTGTGGGATGCCTCAACACAACAGCTCATTGGTCACACAGACTGGGTTGGTTCCTCTGTGGGCTGACCTCAACACGGCAGCTCATTGGTCACAGACTGGGTTGGTTCCTCTGTGGGCTGACCTCAACACGGCAGCTCATTGGTCACAGACTGGGTTGGTTCCTCTGTGGGCTGACCTCAACACGGCAGCTCATTGGTCACAGACTGGGTTGGTTCCTCTGTGGGCTGACCTCAACACGGCAGCTCATTGGTCACAGACTGGGTTGGTTCCTCTGTGGGCTGACCTCAACACGGCAGCTCATTGGTCACAGACTGGGTTGGTTCCTCTGTGGGATGACCTCAACACAACAGCCCATTGGTCACACAGACTGGGTTGGTTCCTCTGTGGGCTGACCTCAACACAACAGCTCATTGGTCACACAGACTGGGTTGGTTCCTCTGTGGGCTGACCTCAACACGGCAGCTCATTGGTCACACAGACTGGGTTGGTTCCTCTGTGGGATGACCTCAACACAACAGCTCATTGGTCACACAGACTGGGTTGGTTCCTCTGTGGGCTGACCTCAACACAACAGCTCATTGGTCACACAGACTGGGTTGGTTCCTCTGTGGGCTGACCTCAACACAACAGCTCATTGGTCACAGACTGGGTTGGTTCCTCTGTGGGATGCCTCAACACAACAGCTCATTGGTCACACAGACTGGGTTGGTTCCTCTGTGGGCTGACCTCAACACAACAGCTCATTGGTCACAGACTGGGTTGGTTCCTCTGTGGGATGACCTCAACACAACAGCCCATTGGTCACAGACTGGGTTGGTTCCTCTGGGGGATGACCTCAACACGGCAGCTCATTGGTCACAGACTGGGTTGGTTCCTCAGTGGGATGACCTCAACATGACAGGTCATTGGTCAGACTGGGTTGGTTCCGCTGTTAAATCTGAGCAGGGTGTGACAGAGTAGGATTACTGAGCTCTATACTCATAGGGTTGGTTTCCCAGACACAGCCTAGTCCTCATAGGATTGGTTTCCCAGACACAGACACAGCCTAGTCCTCATAGGGTTGGTTTCCCAGACACAGACACAGCCTAGTCCTTATAGGGTTGGTTTCCCAGACACAGACACAGCCTAGTCCTCATAGGGTTGGTTTCCCAGACACAGACACAGCCTAGTCCTCATAGGGTTGGTTTCCCAGACACAGACACAGCCTAGTCCTCGTGAAGATTCTCCATTGAGCATGTTCTTTAGTCCAGGAGTAGGCTGAATCTGTGTCCAGGAAACCTTCCTTTTAAACTGATCAGTCTGACATTACTGGACTATACTGGAATTACTGGACTGTCTCAAAGACGGAATAGATTCAATGTTTATTATGCAGAGTGGAAAACTAACGGTAACATCTTACTTAAAGCCTGCAGCTATAATGCTTTATGTCTTATCATGTGGCTTACAGTATTTTATTTCTCTCTAGGACATTTTCAACATTGTAATACATCATACCTGCATGCATTGGCAAGTGTTACCCTGTTTATTGAACAGCTTGATAATTGTTGTTGTTTGAATAGGCATATTATCAACATGTTTGTTTCAAGTAATAAAGTTTATTGTCCATATAAAGTTGTTGAGATTTGTATGAAACAGGTGGAACTGGAGCATTATTACGATGCCTGTTTATTCAGCAACATTTGGATGTCACTTTCTATACTGAATGTATTTCAAACAACGGTGACTGCCAAGAGAGAGGTTTATCATAACACTGCTGCCTGCTTCTTCCTGGTTAATGACATGATTTGGTTATGCAGCTGTGTGATAGTGTCTTCTCTATCAAGCTGGATGATGAACACACACGCACACACGCACACACGCACACACGCACACACGCACACACACACACACACACACACACACACACACACACACACACACACACACACACACACACACACACACACACACACACACACACACACACACACACACACACACACACACACACACACACACACACACACACACACACACACACACACACACACACACACACACACACACACACACATCAACGATGAACACATAAATCAATTACAATCACGATGTGAAACAAGGGTGTGCACTGTCAGATAATTAGGTCCATCAGAAACACTTCATTATCACACACACACACACACATCCCTGGCCCCATCATTTATTTATAATGTCAACATAGTCCTAATTTGTTTACAACCAGGACTCCACGTTCAGACAGATATTTCATGGAAACAAATAAACAGGATAATTTGTTTTAGCCTGTTGCCTTAGAGTGGGTTATTTAATATACTTAGGAGTGAAACAGAGAGCAGAGGACTAGAAGATGTCAATGAGTTCTTGTCTGTTCTGTGACCTTTAGCACTGTTTAGTTGAATGTCTCTATAGAGGACGTATCACTTTGATAAATAAACCACTGAAGGCGAGGCCTTTGCTACAACATGAAGACAGACCGGTCATATCAGGTCTCATCTTTCAGGAATTAGGATTTCGATTTAGGTTTGGGTTTGGAGACATACATTGTGTTTATAGATGAAGTTGACATTTTGTCATGATGCTTGTGACCAGTATCCCTTGTGAGAGGCCCTGGCAGTAAGAGCATCAATGATTGGATAAACCACCTTGGAACAGTCTCCTGAGGAGACTTCAGACCTTTCAAAACAACATGTTGTTACTGCACATCTGTACTTATAATACATGGAAATGATGGCGTGCTTATGAAGGACCTGAGTTTGAACTTGCTCTTATAACTTGCTCTCTTTCCTCTGCAGGGTGAAACGGGATCAGCTGGGGAGCCTGGTGCGGAAGGGAAACCTGGAATAAATGTGAGATACTGTTTTTAATCCCATTCTGTTTATTCATATGCATCATTAATTATTAACATTATAAACATAGTCAGTTGCCCTAAATACATGTAAGGTGCTACCTTTGCTATTTTACTATCGTATGCTGTTTACTCATTTGCATCGTTAATAATAAAAACAGTGGCCTAAATAAATGTGCATGTTAATTTAGTTCAGAAGGGTTTTGGAAGGCGCTCAGCCATGTTAATTTAGTTCAGAAGGGTTTTGGAATGCGCTCAGCCATGTTAATTTAGTTTGGAAGGGTGTTGGAAGGAGCTCAGCCAGGTTAATTTAGTTTGGAAGGGTGTTGGAAGGAGCTCAGCCAGGTTAATTTAGTTTGGACGGGTGTTGGAAGGCGCCTAGCCAGGTTAATTTAGTTTGGAAGGGTGTTGGAAGGAGCTCAGCCAGGTTAATTTAGTTTGGAAGGGTGTTGGAAGGAGCTCAGCCAGGTTAATTTAGTTTGGAAGGGTGTTGGAAGGCGTTCAGCCAGGTTAATTTAGTTTGGAATGGTGTTGGAAGGCGCTCAGCCAGGTTAATTTAGTTTGGACGGGTGTTGGAAGACGCTCAGCCAGGTTAATTTAGTTTGGAAGGGTGTTGGAAGGCGCTCAGCCAGGTTAATTTAGTTTGGAAGGGTGTTGGAAGGCGCTCAGCCAGGTTAATTTAGTTTGGAAGGGTGTTGGAAGGAGCTCAGCCAGGTTAATTTAGTTTGGACGGGTGTTGGAAGGAGCTCAGCCAGGTTAATTTAGTTTGGACGGGTGTTGGAAGGCGCCTAGCCAGGTTAATTTAGTTTGGAAGGGTGTTGGAAGGCGCTCAGCCAGGTTAATTTAGTTTGGAAGGGTGTTGGAAGGCGCTCAGCCAGGTTACTTTAGTTTGGAAGGGTGTTGGAAGGAGCTCAGCCAGGTTAATTTAGTTTGGAAGGGTGTTGGAAGGCGCTCAGCCAGGTTAATTTAGTTTGAAGGGTGTTGGAAGGTGCTCAGCCAGGTTAATTTAGTTTGGAAGGGTGTTGGAAGGCGCTCAGCCAGGTTAATTTAGTTTGGAAGGGTGTTGGAAGGAGCTCAGCCAGGTTAATTTAGTTTGGACGGGTGTTGGAAGGCGCCTAGCCAGGTTAATTTAGTTTGGAAGGGTGTTGGAAGGCGCTCAGCCAGGTTAATTTAGTTTGGAAGGGTGTTGGAAGGCGCTCAGCCAGGTTACTTTAGTTTGGAAGGGTGTTGGAAGGAGCTCAGCCAGGTTAATTTAGTTTGGAAGGGTGTTGGAAGGCGCTCAGCCAGGTTAATTTAGTTTGAAGGGTGTTGGAAGGTGCTCAGCCAGGTTAATTTAGTTTGGAAGGGTGTTGGAAGGCGCTCAGACAGGTTAATTTAGTTTGGAAGGGTGTTGGAAGGCGCTCAGCCAGGTTAATTTAGTTTGGAAGGGTGTTGGAAGGCGCTCAGCCAGGTTAATTTAGTTTGGAAGGGTGTTGGAAGGCGCTCAGCCAGGTTAATTTAGTTCGGAAGGGTGTTGGAAGGCGCTCAGCCAGGTTAATTTAGTTCGGAATGGTGTTGGAAGGCGCTCAGCCAGGTTAATTTAGTTTGGAATGGTGTTGGAAGGCGCTCAGCCAGGTTAATTTAGTTTGGAAGGGTGTTGGAAGGCGCTCAGCCAGGTTAATTTAGTTTGGAAGGGTGTTGGAAGGCGCTCAGCCAGGTTAATTTAGTTTGGACGGGTGTTGGAAGGCGCTCAGCCAGGTTAATTTAGTTTGAAGGGTGTTGGAAGGTGCTCAGCCAGGTAATTTAGTTTGGAAGGGTGTTGGAAGGCGCTCAGCCAGGTTATTTTTAGTTTGGAAGGGTGTTGGAAGGCGCTCAGCCAGGTTAATTTAGTTTGGAAGGGTGTTGGAAGGCGCTCAGCCAGGTTAATTTAGTTTGGAAGGGTGTTGGAAGGCGCTCAGCCAGGTTAATTTAGTTCGGAAGGGTGTTGGAAGGCGCTCAGCCAGGTTAATTTAGTTCGGAATGGTGTTGGAAGGCGCTCAGCCAGGTTAATTTAGTTTGGACGGGTGTTGGAAGACGCTCAGCCAGGTTAATTTAGTTTGGAAGGGTGTTGGAAGGCGCTCAGCCAGGTTAATTTAGTTTGGAAGGGTGTTGGAAGGCGCTCAGCCAGGTTTAATTTAGTTTGGAAGGGTGTTGGAAGGAGCTCAGCCAGGTTAATTTAGTTTGGACGGGTGTTGGAAGGAGCTCAGCCAGGTTATTTAGTTTGGACGGGTGTTGGAAGGCGCCTAGCCAGGTTAATTTAGTTTGGAAGGGTGTTGGAAGGCGCTCAGCCAGGTTAATTTAGTTTGGAAGGGTGTTGGAAGGCGCTCAGCCAGGTTACTTTAGTTTGGAAGGGTGTTGGAAGGAGCTCAGCCAGGTTAATTTAGTTTGGAAGGGTGTTGGAAGGCGCTCAGCCAGGTTAATTTAGTTTGAAGGGTGTTGGAAGGTGCTCAGCCAGGTTAATTTAGTTTGGAAGGGTGTTGGAAGGCGCTCAGCCAGGTTAATTTAGTTTGGAAGGGTGTTGGAAGGAGCTCAGCCAGGTTAATTTA